>NW_025777853.1:0-37760 GCF_021130785.1 Homalodisca vitripennis
GTAACTGTGTTACAGAATATGTAACATCAGTACATATTCTCGCCAGGGAAATGTAGCACAAAAAGTGTAGTTTTCGCTTTGTGCTCCAAAACTATAACAGGGCGATGAAAATTTTTTGAGTTTATACCCATATTCTATTTCAGTCCCAAATTATATGTTGTTCGTAACAACTTTCTTAACAGTTCCCTCTCCAATCATAATGCCTCCCTCCTTAAAAATTCTAATGATTGAAATCCCAATTTTATAATTTATAAAATTTAAACCGTGTTTACGTTTGTAAAGATCTTTCGCTCAAGGTAACTTTATTGGACCACTTATATATTATAATATATATATATATATATATATATATATAAAATTTCAATAAACATTGAATCGCAAAAAGTACTTGCTCCGCCGGGAGTCGAACCCGGATCTCTCACTTGCCGGGTGAAATGTGCTACCATTACACCACAGAGCGCTCACTTTTTCCGATTCAATTATTTTGTATTTGGCCCTTTTCTATCACATATGCGTTTAAATAAGCAAACTAACATATGATCGGAAGACCAAATACCCAGGTAAGTGAGAGATCCGGGTTCGAGTCCCGGCGGAGCAAGTACTTTTTGTGATTCAATGTTTATTGAAATTAAATTAAATTAGGCTATTGCCACTTATACAAATTTTATTAATATAAATAAATAAACATATATATATGTTACAAAGTCATATACATTTTAAAATTTAAATATTTGAGAAAATGTTGTTTAATCCTTTGTTAAACTTATTAAAATATTAATTGTTAAAATTATTGTTTTCACTGGGAACTTTAAAACTAATCTCCTTATAACAAAAAGTCTACATTCTAAAACTTCAATAAAGTGTATTTATATCTAAAATATGAATAATACAGTTATATTCTAGTTATATAAACAGATTCTAATTACTTTTACTTACATAGCAAATTGGTACCCTGTGATACTTTTCACTATTATAACAGGCACATCATGCATGAGACGGTAGCCACTTTACAAGATTGCTTAGATTGGACACATTATTCCGTAATTCGGTTCCCAGACTGCCGCTATTTGGACAAACTGTTATATTCGATCAATAACCAAATTCAGTGACAATCTCTGTTAAACGTTCATGCTTTACTTCTTTCTTTATAGAGATGAAGTGTACTAAAGTCAGATTACTTTATCTATTGGTTTTATATATTCAAATACTATTTTAGTTTTTAGTAATCATTGCATTTTGTTCATATGTAATAATTATATTTATATACAGTATAATATATTAATAAAGCGAAAAATGCTAAATTTCTTATATGAATAAAAAAGTTGAAAGTAAAGTTCGAGTTTTATTGTGAGATTACATTAACCAAAAAATGCCGTTTGAATTTCAGTTCTTTCTATATTATAGAGTCGTAAAGGTATTAATTTTAGATATTTCAAAATGAAATTATAACTTCATAACCTCATTTATTATTCTTGATTCTATTTACATGGAGCAATGGATTTGGGGTTGGGAAAATTTTTTTTTTAATTTTCATATTTATGGCATATTGTTTTCTCAGCTGTTTTTATATAGACCTGGATACAAACCTTCCTATTTGAAACGCCTGTAACTTCACTTGAAGTTATCAGTAATCCTTTAGTATTTTTCTGAATAGCTATGAATTTTACAATAATACAAATTTTTGTAACTAAAGGAATAGTTATCTGCAAATTTTTTCAATTGCATTTTATTAAACAAACCCTACTCCTATATAAGAAAGTTGCTTTTTGTAAATATATTAGCTTGGAACTCAAAGACTAATACAGCAATAGAGAAAGTAATGACGCTAATGGCTTGTCATTAACTGTGATATGAGATAACATAAAATGTAGGTTAATGTCATCATTAAAAATTCCTCTAGTATTTGTATATGGTCCCAGTGCATTCTTGCAAAACACTACCAGATTTTTGTTATTTGCTAGTAGTTCAAAATTAAATTATAGAAGCTATATGTTTGCTTTATAAGTATACTTTACAGTTACTAAAATGTTCTTTGAAAATAAAACTAAAATAATGTTTTAACTAACATCCATTATTAGGTTAAATAAAATAAAATTTAACGTTATTTTGAGGAATATTTGTTTTTTAGGGAATAACAAAGAATAATAAAATAAATTTAGATTCATTTAATAAATACGATTCAACATATTTAATATCAGACCACCAAAGCGGATCTGATTATACGAGGTGTATGCAAACATTATTGTAACGTTGTTACTTTGATTAGTTCCGAACCCAATTACAGTAGTTCTGTATGGGTATTCTAACGGGTAGCTTGTAGTTGATAAATGGTCTAATTAAAAAAAACGAAGTAGTAATATAATATACATCTATAGAATCACATACTACAATGAGATTTTTTTCAGGTTGGGTTATTTTTTTTTTAATTTCTTGATTGTGTTATTAGACAGACAATCTCAAGTGGAGAGAGAGAGACTTAAAATTTATCTATGGTGTTCAATATTTTTAAAACTTGCTGACGAAAAATATTTTCACGATTAATCATAAGCCTAATGTCGAAATGAACTGAGGGCGATTTCTCTTTAATATAAAATAAGAAAATATTTATAAATTTATAGATACATTTTGCCTTTCTCGTAGACGAAAAGCATCTAAATCATGCATAAAAACCTTTGGTTGTACTTTTTACACATGAGATACAACATTTTATACGTACAAGAAGTGCTGAGGTTCAGGGGTTATTTATATTACTTGTTACATCCTACGCTAACTCTTCATTACATAACTTTGATGTTTCCATTCAAATATTTACTCGCTGATTAAACTGTCCTGATCCACTCACTGCACAGAAAGCAAGGATCAGCTTTCTGAATTTGTATAAAGTATAGCACTTGAGAGTCAAAGGCCATGGTCTGGTAGGTAATGGCAGAATTACCTACTTTGGAACTAATACAATCAAAGCAAAGATCTATTATAAAATATTGAAATATATTTGTGTAAAAATGGAATTTGTATAAATATTATATTTCAGTAGTAGTAGCATTGAGTCCCCTTTATTACAACAACTTTTATTACGATTGAGATTTGGATGACCATCTGGCATAACTGTATATCAATAATCTCGTAAAACACAGCCACTAGTCTTCTTCCCTTGTTCCTCCTGGAGGCATAATGCAATAAAGACATTTAAAAGTACAATGAATAAAATAAATTGTTCAAAAAAGGATGACATCCAATCTCAAATCTGGGCAGTGCACTACTCTATCCAATATTCAAAGCGAAAGAGAAACAGAGGGATTGAGTTATAAACACAGAGCAATTCAATATGCCCTCGTAAGAAAAATATTAAGCAGCTAAACATGTCATACGCACCACAAGTTCAATTGTTGTTCTACCCTCAATGTCGTTTGCCATTTCATTTCATTTATTGAGTCAACGGGTAAACCATTTCGTACATATCAAGTAACAGATGGCATGCCAGAAATTAACAAATCCAATTACATATCGCCAACACTTAATTGTAGATAATAGAAAACAATATTATCAAATATTCAAAGTTTAACATAATATAACATACAAATTAACGCCTACATCAAAATAAATATCAAAATCGATTAATTATAAATAATGTGAAAAATATTAAATAACAGCTGAGGTTTAATTTACCACCTATTAATAAATAACTAAAAATACCACCTAATAAATAATCCTTAACAAAACAACATCTAATAAATAATACATTTACCACCATCCAAAATAAACAACAAATGGTAAACAAATGGCACGCCAGACATTAACATAATATACATATAAACAATTAACACACCAACATCAAAATAAGTATAAAAATCGATTAATTATAATAATATGAAAAATATTAAATAAACAGCTGAAGTTTAATTTAGCACCCATTAATAAATAACTGAAAATACCACCTAATAAATAATCATTAATAAATAACATCTAATAAATAATACATTTACCACCATCCAAATAAATAACAAAATAATTTAATTATAAATAATACGAAAACAACATTATGCAACAACCAAAGCTCATATCACAGGATATAAATCAAAATATTTAATAACGGCTCGATTTGTATAGATCTACAATGCACATTAAATAAAGTCATGCAGAGATCTCCGAAAGGATTTGCTTGAGGACCCAACGAACTCAACACCACCATTCACTATGTTTCCTTTCCTCGTCATTCTTGGAATACAGCTGTGGTGGGCGTAAACAGAAGACATAGCACGCCTGCAGAAGATGTCTTGGGACCTCGTAATATTCGGAATTCGAAAATCAATTACAGACAGGAGATCCGGGCAGTCAATGAGTCCATTAATTATCTTGTGCAGCAGTACGAGATCAGCTATCTCCTCTTCTTCTTTCAAGAAGGGGCAGCCCCAGGGAAATCCGAAGACACTCGACAGGTACGTCAAGGTATTGATAGCCAAGTTTGCACCCCAATTAGCCTTATGACCCTGACCTGTATTTGCTCTAGGAATTTAATATGACCACTTTGGTAAGGGTTCCAAATAGTTGAACAGTATTCTAGTATAGGCCGAATTAGAGTTTTAAATAGGTAAGCTAAAGTCGATGGAGATCGGAAATCACCGGATATTCTGTACAAAAACCCCACAAGAGAGTTCGCTTTGTTTGCAGACGTAAGTTATGTGGTCCCATGGGTTGAGGTTGCAGTTCAAAACAACACCCAAGTCCTTGCATTTGTTGACTCTACTTAGTGGGAAGCCCGAGAGTCTGTAGTCAAAGGTGGTAATGGAGATGGACCTAGAGTAGGTAAGAATTGAGCACTTATTGACGTTCAAGTCCATTGAATTTCTCGAACACCAGTCCTCAATCCGCTCCAAGGTTTCTTGAAGGCTCTCGCAATCTCTCGAACTTGTCACCTCCAGAAAAAGTTTAATATCATCAGCAAACATGAGATATTTAGACGCAATGACACTATATATGTCATTGATAAACAAATTGAATAGTAGAGGCGCTAGGTGAGAGCCCTGAGGAACACCCGATGTCACCGGAAAAGGCCCAGAGAAGGAACCCGCAAACCTAACAATCATTTTCCGATCAGTTAAGTAACTAGAGAGCCACTTAAGAAGAGAGCCAGCCACTCCATAACCCTCAAGTTTAGCAATGAGGAGACCATGGTTTATCATATCAAAGGCTTTCGAGAAGTCCAGCATTATACAGTCAACTTGATGTTTATTGGAGAAAGAGGATATTATGTAGTTTTGAAGGAGAATGAGATTGGTTGATGTTGACTTTCCACTGCGGAAACCATGCTGCTCATCGACTATTACCTGTTTGAAAACAAATGCAAGTCTGTCAACTACCAAACTCTCAAAGACTTTTTGCCATTACAGATTGGATAGCAATAGGGCGGTAGTTTTCTACGTCTGACCTACTGCCAGACTTTAGAATAGGCGTTATGTAGCTGACCTTCAAGTTTGCTGGAAAGGTCCCATTGGCAAGTAACAAGTTAAAGTAAGTCGAGAGATGTGGAGCTAAAACTGAGCTACAGTACCTCAAAACTGCTGCTGGTATTGAATCTGGTCCCATACCTTTGTTTGGATCAAGAGTATTAAGTTTCCTTTCCACTTGCTGGGCAGTAAAAGTTAAACTACTTACATTCAAGTTGGTACCAAAATCGAACGAGTAACCAGGCAGCACTGTATTAGAGTACACTGATGAGAAAAAATCAGCGAAAAGTTCACATTGGAGACTGGGGTCCTCTGCCTCTACATTTTTATATTTTAAATGAGAGGGTGGTGTTGTGGACTTCAGATTTTTTATGTAGGACCAAAACACCTTTATGTTTTTCGGAATGGTGGATTCTAAGAAATTGATGTAGTTGTGGTAACACCCATTGGCCAACCTCTTGCATTGGTCCCTAAGCAATCTGAATTCATTATAAAAGAAAGGCTCGCCCGTTTCTTTGAAATGCCTATGAGCTTTTTTCTTCCTAATAACCATGTGCCTAAGCTCAGCACTGAACCATTTTGGAAAGGTAGATTTTTTTAATGACTTCATTGGGGAGTTGTATTTAATTATGTCAGCAAAACCGCTGCAGAAGTCCGTAAAGCACTGCTCAGCCTGAGAAGGAGAAATTGCTGGGTAGGGCAAATCCTGGATCCAGGCGAAGACTGCATCAGTGTTGCACCTCCTAAAGTCATAAGTTGGAGTAGTGTTAGAAATGGACGAGTTTCGATACAGATCCACGGAAAAAGACAAAGGTGGATGGTTCATATCAGGGGGAATTATTACCTCATGGGCAATAAGTACTTTGGTGTTTACAAATGGGGTGAAAATAAGATCTAAAATAACTCCACGTTGGTTTCTAATTTTGTTGTGGCTGATAAAGATGAAGGAGCTTGGCAATATCAAATTAGACTTTGAGAAGATTGGCAGGGAGAACAGAGAGATAGATCGTACCACGTAGTTTTGGGTTGATTGAAGTCACCAAGCAGAATAAAGTCTGTCACTGTTGAGTTTGATGACGCAATCTCCAGTACAGCATCACCGAATCTTTCATATTTCGAATGTGGCATGCTTGGCGGGATATAGGCTGCGCCAATTATTAGTGGTGATCTTTTAAGTTGAAGTCTTACAAAAATGCATTCAATATCCGTGACAGTAGTAGACAGTTTGATGACAATTAATCGAGGACTTTATGGCAATGAGAACTCCTCCGCCACTTTCTTTTGCGCTATTAGCGCTGGTTCTATCGCATCTGAATGTGGAAAAGTTTTTTTAGTCCTAATTCAGAATCGTGCAAATCAGGTGTGAGATTAGTCTCTACAAATACAAAAATGTCATATATACTAGTGTTGGCAGACTTCTTTTAATTGGGGTAACTTGGATCTAATCCCATTTTACGTTTTGGTAATAGAGGGTATTTATATGTTTACCGTTGACACATGTTAGTTTTTTTGAACGATTGTTGGTATTCCGTTGCGGTATTTGATAGTCAGATTTCTTTCACCATTTTCACTCTTCGTCCTCAATTCTTCGCGTAGATTACTGAGGTATTTTATTTCATAGGGGGTACGATCTCTAGCTAGGACGACATCCATAAGACCTTGGTCAAGAGCTGATTTGTCAAGACCTGCAAACTTACCCAATAATTGATTAACCTCATGAACACTTTTAAGAACAATCTTGATTGGCCGAGCATTACTTTTGACCTTCTTGCCAACTCTGAAGAATATGAACTCATAATTCACAAGACCTGGGCAAAGATGATCGAGCAATTTAGAAATAAGCGATTAAATACAACTCCCCATTACGATCTTCCTTACAGCCCATCGCACACTCAAGGATTTCTTGAGCTCTTCTCTCGCGAAATCAGTATATTTAAACCTCCCTAGTAAGCAGTCAGGAATTTAAATTATTATAGTCACATTGTCCCCCCCCCAAACAAACATGATATATTGTATTGGTTTTCACGCTTTATTATTATAAAATTGCTGAAGACTGTGGTATGTGTTTCGGCGGCTGATAGACACTTTCGATATATTATGACAGTGTACATCAAGACACCTTTAATAAGGCACGTGGGCAACCACTGATCCTATTGAGTTTCCTGTCAATGCATAGAAACGCATTGTCCTCGAAGGTTTAGGTAATCAAGATTAATTCAGACTGAAATCATTTTCTTAAAACATTGCCAATCTTACACGACAATAGATAAAATTTATAAATAAAACTAAATTAAATTAGTTACTATCGTTAACCACATACTTTAATATGTTTTTTTCTACAATATTAATTGCTGATATAGAATATCCATTAATTTAATAGATTTGTGCACTTTATATATACATACGTGTGTGTGCGTGTGTGTGCGTGTGTGTGTGTGTGTGTGTGTGTGTGTGTGTGTGTGTGTGTGTGTGTGTGTGTGTGTGTGTGTGTGTGTGTGTGTGTGTGTGTGTGTGTGTGTGTGTGTGTGTGTGTGTGTGTGTGTGTGTGTGTGTGTGTGTGTGTGTGTGTGTGTGTGTGTGTGTGTGTGTGTGTGAGTGTGTGTGTGTGTGTGTGTGTGTGTGTGTGTGTGTGTGTGTGTGTGTGTGTGTGTGTGTGTGTGTGTGTGTGTGTGTGTGTGTGTGTGTGTGTGTGTACTTTTATGTGAGCCCTTATTTACTCGTGGACTGCCAAAACAATTTTATCATTTTCTGTATTATCCAGACATTCTTAAATTTTTAAGCATAAATTCACAAGCTAATAAAATATTTCTCTTATATAATTTGTAACCAAGATCCCTAAATGTATATGGATTAGCATGATCATTTTTAACAAATTATCTTAAATGAATTACCTGTTTCAAATTGGTATTTTATTAAAGTATATCTTTTTGGAAATTAAACCCTCTGCAAAACTAGATTTTGAATAAAGTTATAAGTGATACATGGATACATTTTTAATACTTAAAATTTTATGTTGTGTGGTAAGTGGTCAACAATGATTTAAAGGACCAGCTACACATAGTGCTTTTAATCAAACGGATGTTTTAACTGTGGGGTGCATGACCAAAGAGATTTATTTTATGAGTTATATGATTGTAGAACAAATTAACAATGGCAAATTATTTAACTTTCTAAAAATAAATATTATTGAAAATTTTTTGCAGTTACAGTTAGTCTGAAAAGCTCAAATTGGGTGTAGAAACTATATTTAAGCCTACGTTTTTAATAAAATAATTAAGAGTCTGAATAATCAGGATTACAGAGCAATTTATTAGATGAGAACCACATTTTTTGCCTCATATTGTGAATATTGATTATTGACGACAACTGCAAAGGATCTTTCGAAACCAAAGAAGTATCATCTGCATGTACAATTAAATTAGATTCATTTGTTTCGGAGGTAACTGAAGAGACTAATATTATACAAAATAAAGATCCAAGAACAGAACCTAGAATGAAAGCTATCAATATAGTAATAGTAAATTAATGTCACCCCTCACACTAATGATGATAGCTAATGGTCAATGTGCTACACTAACGGTCGCCCGGGCTGGTTTTTGAATCAGCAACCTATGGTTTTGGCGCCAGGGACATCTCCACACTAATTATGAGAAAACTCTGTACATTAAAATGGGTGATGAAGTCGTAACGCGCCAAGACTCACCCCCTCTTACTTAATCTTCAGCCAGAAGAACACAAATGTTCCTGTTAGTAACATTGTTGTCCATCAACCACAGGCCCTTGAATATCACTCACCAGGCCGGTTTTGAAAGTCTTCCTACTACCAATAAGTGTTACTGTAACTTGAAATCAGCTTTCCATTGATTTAGCTATAAGTATCCTTTCAATATTCGTGTAGGTAACTTCTAGGCAGGCGGTATTTTATGAATATACAAATATAATAATCTTTAGATACTCACTTACTTTTAGACTGCAGTGTTATATATATTTTTTTAATACAATGGCTTAATAAGAATACTATTCAGGTATTGAAAGAGGTTTTGGAATTGTACAACAACATAAATCCATTAGGAACTGAATGGCCCATACCAAGAAGAGAAAAATACAATAATTTAGCTGCTGCCTATATCAGGAATCTTTTCTGTCAACATTAGTTCCGCAATGTTAGCATCAATTTGATCCTCTTTCCCTCCCTGTTAATGAACTTGATAGATGAAACAATAATTGATCAATATTGAATTGTAAGAGGTTGTATTGTTTATGTGTAAACCCTTCATCGAAAGCCATAAATTTGTAAACTGTTTTATAGAAGGCACTTAAAAACTAAGTGATGAATGAGAGTGACAGTAATTGAACAAGGTTTGGAAGCTTCTGAAGATTAGCTCAGAGTTTACATCTTCAATTCGTTAAGTAAAATTTACATCTTTGTTTTAAATGTTTACAAAACACTATACAAGCATTTGATGTCATGACTCATATAAAACGTCGTTATTGTCAAATTAAGACCATTTCCTGTATGCTAGAACTAAATTCTAAAACAGAATAGCGTGTACAAAAATTGCATTTTATAAGAGAAAATACAGTAATATCCATAAAACCTTCTCTCAAACTAATCACTTACATGATAGAGTTAAAACAACACATTATTTTACTTCGTTTGCTAAATATTGCTACTTCAATGTAATATTGAAGTTACTATCCACTCGTTAACTTGTCATTTAAATCTTGTTTAGAATGCTAACTGAGCATGAAAGTATATAATATTAAATATTGATTTTATTTTTTACGTTACAAATATGTTGATGGATAATCTTTGACAAATGTATTATTTTCAAAAAGCCCTAACGTTACATTGCTAGTGCTTGATCCTGCGTCATTACCAAGGCGTATACAGATTTATATATTATAATATTTAGTAAATATGAGGTGTTATTTCGATACAATTTGTATATTTTTAAATAAGGCCATTTAATCATCTGAAGTTTCAAAGCCAGGCTTATGTTTATCAAAACATGTTAAGGCATTGTTAAGGATAATTATTTGTTAAGTCATATTTTTTTACTTAAACGTTTTTAAAAGTTTATGTGGCTGAAAATTACATTATGCGTGTAAGTACGTTAGCAACAAACAAATTTTTATGAACGTGTATACTGGTTTTGTTTTGTCATTTAACTATTTGATTAAAATATTCCTAAATTTTGTAAGCAGTATCAAGTGATGAATGTGTTCTCCAAAAAACTGATTTTAAAATGATTCTAAACAATTTATTTTCAGAATAAGCAATTTTTTAATATGAATTCCACACAAAAACAAAACAAGAAAACAAAAAACAATACAACTAGCATATAGTTTACGCTTTCATTTGTTTGTAGCAGAGACAATTCTATTAAAATTTAGTATTCTATTTCTGTTGTTTTCCACATATGTTTAGGATGTTGTTTACGATCCAACTCTATGACATATACCACTCTGTTTAAATTATCAGAGAAATGCGAATTCGCTTTGTAAAGTGAAAGTATAAAAAGAGTATTTCATTGTGAATCAACAGAAGTCACAAAGCTTATCCCAATCCTTCCACACAAGCGCCTGCTCAACTTTGCTGGAAAATAAGTACATCTGACAGGATGTAAAATTTACATACAGAGAAGATAAACCGTGCATAAATACAGGGATGAGTTTTGCATAACAGTCCTGCTTTTCTCTTTGAAGTGAGAAATGTGATTACGACTATAACGCGTGTTCCCAAATAAAGTGTATCTTTGATTAAAATTAAAATTATGGCTATGAAAAATATGGAACGGATTTCATAATTAATTTTAATATATTTAAATATGCATCTATGGTCTATCGAAACGTATAATTTGAAATAAATAGGAATCAATTATACATAAAAATTTAAAACACAATTTAAATTTTAATCACTATAATTGGTGAATCAAATTGTAACAAATCTTTCAATTAACCGTTTAAGTTTCAAATTTAGTATCAATACACAATCCACTCTGTGTTCAGGAGTTAATATATTCTAAAATTCTACGCTAAAATACGCGTTGAGTTTTGTTACTTAGCCAAACTCGTATTCATAAATAATACACTCGAAGGAGATGTTGACTACATTAGACAGGTGATAATAAAGCTAGTTATTTCTCAGGAACGCAAAGAAAAATAAATTATTGTAGAAATCTCGGATACCTTATTACATTTTTTCTACATGATTTGTATAATATGTAACTGATGTATAAAAAATCGAAAATATAATTAATTGTAAAACCCTTTTAGTGCCATTTATCTCGCTACAAGATGATTTAAAAAACACGATTGAGTGCCGAGAGTCTCGCTCCGAGACGAAACGTTACTACGCGAAAAGTTCCGGAACGAGACGATTTTTATCTCACATTTAGTACCTCTATACCTTATCCCATTCTGGCTGATACCATACCAAAGGCCAATACATGAACTAAAGTAAACTTTTCAACTATTATTTCTAGATTTTACTTTTGTTAGGTGACGTAAACAATTAACCAAATTACAACGCTTTCTCAGTTGGATCGCGATCTTGAATGCGGTGTCGTGACGAGTTGCGGAGTGTTTTTTTACATTATATAATTGTGCGTTTTTAATAATTTAATTTGTTTCTAAGTTATATTAGATATTAAATTTAAAAGATTAATGAAAAATCACATTAGAAAGACCGTTTAAAGACTTATTATAGTATATGTCTTATTACAGTATAAGTAGACAATAACTGGCATGTTTAGAATAATTATGCCAATATACGAGATGACAATAAATATGACAATCAGTGAAAGCCTGGTACAACTTTTTTCTCTGTAGTTGAAGACAACAACAGACCGAGTTCATTTTACTCTTATTACGTTCAGCATTAGGTTTATGCTCATTACTAGGCTGATTGTCAACTGTTTCCACTTTAATGTGGAAGTTCGAACCATCCTCATAAGGGAACCAATATAAAATCGTGCATACATTTAAATAAAATAACAATAAGAATGTAAAAATACTCAATAATAGTAAATATGAATTCAATTATTTAATTCCTGGAGAGTTATTTTCTGACAGGGTTGCACTTGTAGAATCTACACCGGGTACTTTGTTTAAACTTTTTTTATTTACGATATATATTAGAAGAATAATACGATTTGTAACATTTGCCATGAAATAAGTTTCGAAAATTGAAATTAACTACTAGTCATACTGAAGTTCCACAAATGTATGGCTTTACAAAGATTCTCAAACGAGGCATTCCTTTTCAACCAATAGGCTAATTATTTCGTATATATCATCGTATACGGAAGTATCTAAAATCCTCTTGAGGAACTTGACACAATTTGTATGAAAAACAGGCTTTTTATTATTAGGTAGAAATAATTAATTTAAACTGGCTAAAACTGATAGGCTACTTATTATTGACAATGAAATCCATTTCAGTAATATTCAAGTACTAGAAACATTAAAAATCGTAAATTTTTCTATAAAAAAAAAAAACTAAAAACTAAACAAAGGAAAAAACTTTCTTTTCCAGTTAATATAAATCCTTATTATATACACTCAATATATATCTTTTAACTACAGTGTGAAATTTATCGTCAAGATGGAGAAATAGCAATCGGTTCTCCTCTATTGCCCATCTACACCTATTTTTTGTATCTTCTACAATTTTAAAAAGATGTACAAGCTTCTAATTCATTCAAATCATAATTAATAGACTTTACCATTAAAAATAATTAAAAAAGAGTGTTTTAAGATCAAAAATACAATTTTGGTAAATTGTTTTTAAAACACAAAATCCTGTGGCACTTTTCCTTTAGTGACACAAAAAAATAACTCGACTTTTTTAACATGAATTTGTTTTTATCTGTGGCATTATATTATATTATAGAATTCTTAAAGACATTGCCTAAATTTTTGACTCTAAAATCTCTTACTCTCCAAAAAAAACACTTTAAATTGAAAAAAATGCAAACCTAATAATAATAATAATTGCATAATGCAGATTAAACAACATGTTCAAATCTTATACAATTTAATATTTTTGTGAATACTTATTTATGACACAAGATGTAAATACGATAGGTTCTATGTTGAATAACAGATCATATATTTATAATCTATTTTATCTAATCAGGAAAAAGTTATACTTGGCATTAAGTGCTTACAAAAATAAAAAGATGTCTTAATGGACAAATAGACATGATCACAATAATAACCTAACCCCTAATTATTAACAATAAAGTTTATAATATAGGTTTATGAAAATTTTAAAAAGTATATGAATAGCCATTTTCATTATTAACATTAGATAATGTTTTTTTACTCTGAATACCTAATTTTAATAATTACAGTCTAAATACTTCTACGTGACTGTAATAAAACATGTAGCAGGGACTTTCAAAAGTTATCATGCGTGTCATAACTTTTAAAAGTGTCATAACTAGAATTAAATAATCCATACATCCAGTCATTAAATCATACACAATATAAAAATAAGAACTATTAACTACAGTTAAACGTAAGAAATTGTATTTTATTGGCCGATAGTTATGTAAGACAAATATTAGATATCAGACTCCAAAGGCTTATATAATCCAAAGGTATTATGGAATGCAATATCAAACTTGAACGTTTGTACATAACTAAGCGTCAAGTACTGGCTCTCCTCGCTCTGCGTTGGTTTTGCGTTAGATATCGAATAGAGTTGAATTTATTTAGTTACAAAGTAATTTACATCACTAATTAATTTATATATTCTGTTACTATATACATTATATTACACTTGCTAAATATATTTTGCTTAAAAATATTAAACATTGTTTTAGTTAAACTTTTTAAAAGAAACTAAGCATTTGTATTACGTAGACATATTACTTTTACATATAAAATGTTACGTGGGCATACAATTATTTATAATTAGACAATTACTGTAAATCTGTAAAGCATAGAGAGCCATGGAATTTGTCTGTAAATTTAAACCTTTACAGCGAGGGAAATAAATAATGAAATTATGAGCTAAATCTGGAGAAAAATGAATTATAAGAGGAACAAGAAAAAATAAACACTAGCAATATAGAAGTAGATAAACAATGAAACCAAAAAAATTAGATAAACTATAATAACAATAGAAATTTACGAGTAACAGGAAGAACCTCATTCATATAAATATATAAATCTGAACTGTAAGAAATAGACTATTAGAGGAACAGATAAATGTAAATATCATATTTCTTATAAATAGTTACAGGTAAATACTACAAGGAAAAGATAAAAGTAAGTTATACAAAAGTAGAAATATATGTAACTAGATTGTATTTAACATATTGAAATCGTCAGTAGTCCAAATCGTTTAATCAAGGTTTTCACACAAATAATATTGTTCAAGGTATTGACGCCAAATTAAACCACTTTAAGGATTAAATATATCAGGTTGTACTAGGTTAACATATGCTTAATTCATAGGATTTATCTTAAAGAGCTACCACTGCACCATAAAAAACATTTTCCAAGCTCTAATGGATTGCAACACTGTAAAACAAAGTTGAAAATTTTTGCAACTTTGAACATAAAAATATTACTAGTAGAATTTGAACGATACCTTTTTTTTAACCTTTTTTACTTTAGTTCAATATCCAACAACATTGATGGGTTCTTTTCCTACCATATCGAGGGATAAATGACATAACGAAACGTGCAGTTCTGAAACTTAATTACTAATACTTCATACTAAGAAGACAGCTATACATTTCAAAACACAGCCATAATATAAACAGTGTTGTCTCAATATTTGCACAACGTTCTACAGTAGACATTTTTTAACTTAAATATATTTAATAACCTTAATATATAAGTGAAAATGTTTTCTGATCCCAAATGATTTGACAACAAAAGGGATATATTTCCTCACTTCAAATATTCATATTTAAACTAATCAGAAAACATGCCTCCATGTAAGTTTAACACGTCACGCTTATAAATAATAAGTATTTTCATAAAGCACTGGAAAATTCTTTTAGGTTTTATCAGTGCTGCAAAAGTTTGTAGCGTTATTAAACTGTTATATCTAACCATTGTAAATTGTTCGTTGTAACATATTTTTAAAACTTTTAAAATTCTTGAGATGTCCCTACTCAATAATAAAATAAGTACAGTTTTAATTCATATTTAATCTATTTTTGAATTGATTTAAATATGAGTATCTTCAAGAGAATATTAAAATGTGTACATAGTTTTATTAAACATTTCATGAAATTAATGTAATATATTACATAATAAAAATAAATAGAATTCAACAAATAAAGGTTATATAATGACAGCAAACTTATAATCGATTTTTAATTTCAATGTAAACTAAGCCTAGTAACACCAGTCATAGTAGAGAAACATGTGACATTAAGAGCAAACACAGTGTTTAGTTTTAATTACATTTATAATACATTTATTTAATTAAGCATTAACTTTAATATATGAACAAGTAAGAGAGAGATCCAGCTATTTTCCCCCTTATACCAATTATTTACGTTCTATCCACCACCGCCCGAGGCGTCCTCCAAGGCAGAGGGGTTATTCTTGTATGGTAGGTTTTCCCGACCTATATCTTGTACATTACTCCTGTGTCTGTCTCTCCTCTACATGTTGACTTCTGTCATTATCTCATCTCACTCTCTCAAGCTCACCATTCTCCTTTATTGGTTAACCTTTTTTGTTATACCTTGTTCACCCTTCATGTGCCCCGTTGTGCGTGCTAAATTGTATGTTCTCTCGGAAATGTGAACTGTCCGTCAGTGTGGACCTGTGGGGCCTTCCCTGAGATTCTCTCTAGTCTTGTCTCCCTTTGATGTCGTGAACCTGGTCCAGGGATTTCTCCTGTTGTGGCTTTACTCGGGAAAGACAACTTCTCTTGGTTAGTGACTTCTTTGCCACATTCCTTGAAACATTCCCTTACTTAGTTTCCCTTAAAATTGTTGGGAGCTGGAGAAAATGCCTGGTCCCCTGAAACGTATAAAAGTATTTATTATTCAATAATTGATTGATTAATTTTATTTCATTTATCACACGTAACACAAACTATATTTTATATAAAAGTATTATTTAAAAATGTCAGGATACTCAGTATTTAATGCGCAGAAATAAATTCGCAGTTTTAATATATGGTTATTTAATCAAAAATATAAAAAATTAAGTTTAAGCCTACCAACCTAATACAAACGTGATGCTGTGGGATGCGAAGTGTTCAAAGAGTTAAAATATATCATATATTGCAAATACAATTAAATTTATTATATTAGTATATCATGTAATTATAAACATTTAACTTAAAATGTAACATTGTTTATATAACCTAATATAACTGTGAATTATTAATTTAAATGTAAACAGTTCGTATAAAATGTAATAGTAGCTATACAAAATATTAGTACAATTATATAAGATTTAATTTACACGAAATCCTAGAGATATTTTTGTAAGAGCTTTCTTTTAATTTGTCATAAAATTTATCAAGAGCTTCGATTGTTAAAGAACTCCTCAGATCTAATTAAAACCTCAGCCCTGAGAGTACGGCGTACAAAGACAGCTGTGATAACGCAAACAGTCTGAGTAATTGAGTCTCCAGGAGTCACGAGATTTAACACCTGCATTACTGAATATTACACCTAATATTGTAAATAATTATCCCAACGTCAATCTAACAGAGTACTACTTTATCAATAGATAGCCCTCTTATTCTTCTATTTATGTCGAAACCTACAAGGTTTTAATTCCGCTCTATTTTTTATCGTGTACACAGTTATAGCCTACGTTAAAATTGTTTTCAGTGTGGATAGTATAATATTATCTAAATAGCATCAATTGTAGGGTACATTACAGCAATTCAAACATATTTTAATTACTACTAAGCAATATTTTTATTACAAACTATTCTAATATAGTTTGTAACATGAATGTTATAAATATGTAAGGCTACTGACTCAAATTATTTGTAATTATATATTTTATATACATTGAATTTAAAAGTTAATAATAAATTCCTAAACTATCTCACGTGGTATATTCATACGTCCATTGTTTCATCGTAATTTATTACATTGTTCAAGTACAACCATTAACAAACTTTAGCTTTTTCAAACAAAGAATTTAGGCTACTTCTTATTTGACAGAATTTTGATAGTTGGATTTATTTGTATATTGCCACGTGTGTTTTTTTCTCACGATAAACTGTTGTGTTAAGAAATTTCATATATCTTACTCAAACGACATGCAGAAAATGAAGTTTCTTTTGTACTTCTACCTCAATGGTTAGATGAATCGAAGAAAAATTGCTATTTATATTGGACAAAAACCTTTATTTTATGTATATACATATGAAGATACGACTAGTGTGTGATCCAAGTATCTCTACCAGATCTTTCATTTGAATGAAGTTGAGCTTGTACATCTTTCTAAAATTTTAGAAGATAAAACATAGGTGTAAATGGGCAATAGAGGAGAACCGATTGCTATTTCTCCATTTTGACGATAAATTTCACACTATAGTTAAAAGATTTACATTAAGTTTATATAATAAGGAATTATATTTACATGGAAAAGAAAGTTGGTTCTATAGTTTAGTTTTTTTTCTTTTTTTGTAAAGAAAGATTTACGATTTTGAATGTTTCTAGTACTGGAGCATTACTGAAATGGTTTTCATTGTCAATACTAACTAGCCTATCAGTTTTAGCCAGTTTAAATGAAGTATTTGGAACTTGTAATAAAAAAGCCTGTTTGTCATACAAATTGTGTCAAGATCCTCAAAAGGATTTTAGATACTTCTGTATACGATGATATCTACGAAATAAATATTTGTTGAAAAGGAATGCCCCGATTGAGAATCTTTGTAAAGCCATACATTTGTGGAACTTCAGTATGACTAGTAGTTAATTTCAATTTTCGAAACTTATTTCATTGCAAATGTTACAAATCGTATTATTCTTCTAATATATATTGTAAAAAAAAAAATTTAAACAAAGGACCCGGTGTAGATTCTACAAGTGGATACAACCTTGTCAGAAAATAATTCTCCAGGAATTAACTAATTAAATTTATATTTACTATTATAGAGTACTTTTACATTCTTACTGTTATTTTGTGTAAATGTATGCACGATTTTATATTGGTTCCCTTTAATTGTAACATAAAACATATCCAAAATCATACTATCCTTTAAATCATCACCAACGACAAAAATAAACATAGACGTTAATGTAATTCGTGTATGAAATATTAAGTATAAAGTTTCGAATATGAATTATTTAGTCACGCAACTGGAATCGTTAATGGGTTGAAATACACAGAAGATACAGACGTCGCCTTTTGCAATAATTGCGTTGTTGGAGGGATTTTTTTACGACAAAACATCTCACCACAAAGCAAAAGAAATTTGTCGTTTAAAAGCGTCACACTAAACGAAGATCCCTTAATCGTTTTGTGTTTGAAGCTCTAACTATTTGTGATGTTGGCAACCACCGTACGGTTTGACGTAATATGTTTTATTAGATTGAAACACCAATGTCAAAGAATTCAGTAATATAATTATCGTGTATATATTGTATCCTGTTATGTTAGAGTATACATTAAAAACGTACTATATTGTCTACTGTTAGGAAAATCTTAAAAGAGTTACAATTATAAATACAAATAAATGAATACAAAATAATTATATTAATATAACAGTAAAATTTCGAAGAGATTATATTCTAAGAGAAATTCTATGCATACAAATCATAAAAAATAGCAATAAATGTCATCAAGTACAAAATAATCTATGTAATAAGGTGTACCAAATTAATATATGAATCTTGTTATTGAAATATTGTCCATTTTCTTGATCGCATATAGTGTATTAAAGAGAAAATATATCAAAGTCAGCTGTTACAAAAGTAAAACAAAGAGGCAGCACCCTAAAATTAGGGTTATAGTTTGAATCTCCCACAATAAAGAGTATTTTTTTTCCTTTGTAGAGCATAACTGGCTGAGCGTTAGTGATCCATATCACTTAGGAGGTGGAAACACTATTTTATCTGCCTGTCTGTCTATCCTTCTATATCTCTAAAAAAAGCTAAATTAAACAAAGAATTTGACTGAAGGCACTCAGATTTAATCACTCAGTAGGCTGACATAATTTTTGCCTACCAGGAGGTGTACAATGTTTTTCTTTAAATGATTCAGTCCTTCTATCTATCTGGAAAATACCTTGGGAGTGAGTTATATACTTGGAATATTCTAATTTAGCCAGCGAAGCTTGTTCGTGTATAATAGTACTATTTATTGTGTTAATAAGAAACAAATTGTTAGTTTTTTATAAAAAATATTAGTTTTGAGATTCGTCAAGCAACAACAGTTATATTATGGTACGAGAAAATAAACATTTACGGTTTATTTAATCAAAGAATGTGTGAGTTAATAAAATTAAAGCATCATGCAAAACTTTGGAACAATTTTCAAAAATATTCTGAAAAACTATAGAATAATCAATATTTTACTAACACCTGCGACAGCTTGCATAAGTATATCTGGGAGTGCCGATGGCCGAGCGGTCTAAGACGTCGGACTTTGAGTCTGAGTTAGAGCAGGTTCGAATCCTGTCTGTGACCCTTGCACTTTTTATCAGTACCATTGACCTTGTTCTGTATCGACTCTCCCCCTTATTCTGTTTAAAAAGATCCTTGCACAGGCCAGTGGCCCATGAGGACGGGCAGAATAAGGCTTAAAAGGGGATCGGCTTCTCCTTTTAAAAAAATGTATCTTGGTGTAAAGTGGCGGTGATAATACTTATCTGATACGGTTCTGGAGTCTAAATAAATCATAAAACAACAATATAATGTTCAATATTTTCTATTATCTTTCCTCAGAAAAATTCTGATTTCCAGGTGACGGTATTAATACTTACTAGGCACTGTTCTAAAGTCTAAATACACCTTATTTGGCACTTAAAAATTCTTCATTGTCTATTACATTTATTAAGTTACATTCTAGACTACATGTCATCGTGAGTCAATCTTCACTCTTTATGCTCATATTAATTGGTAATAGTCATCGTTAATTTTCTTTCAAGGACCATACATTGGAAAGTTTTTGTTTTAAAAGTGCGTTTTTAAGTTTTATAAATGACTACTAAGTATTAATTATTAATATAAAAGAAACGATATTTAATTTTGTTTTTAGCAATATCTTCTGTTCCAATAAAAGTGATTTTCTATAAAAATATTATTTTCATTGCGCTACAGGCAGCATAATACAATACAGATTGTACCGTAAATTAGTTAATTAAATTTCATACAATGTAAATTTCGCAACCTAATCAGCCAGTATAATATAATATTATTTTACATCCAATGTTCCGGAACTAAATTATTGGGCGGAGTAACTACCTAATTGGCACGCGTATGAATTTTTTCTTCTAACTCTTTGTAGCAGCCCAACTACGTAACCGATCAGACCTCGCGCGCCTTGTCCGTAAGTAAAATTTATCTTTTCGTATTATTAAATTAGCCCTTTGATGCCAAACGTATAAAATGAATGTAACGTAAAGTAAAGATGTGAATAGTAAGGTAACTTACCCTTGAAGATCTTTTATTTGCTTGATTAAGATGGATAAAGGTTGTGGCGTCGTCCTTATGGCGACGAGCACGTTGTTATAAATAGTAATTTGTATCATTAAATGGCTAATACCGTCGCGAATTTGTTTTAGGCGAGTTTACGTAGCTGAGGTATCTCACGTGTTGTTTGAATAGATGGCTACCACTTCCCAACATCTACTCCTCTTCTAGAAGTAACCGTTCTTAGACTACAGCTTCAATGTCTCGTGCCAAGACGCCGATACCCGGGTTGTGAGTCTACCTATTGTGAAGGGAAGTGAAATATTATTGTTTTGTAAAGTAAAACGTCGTACGCATAATTCAATAGAACATTGGATATTTTAGGCCCACCTAGAAGATATACTTTTAGTTATTACATTCTAATTGGCAGCAACGTGGCAATACATATTTTTCATTTACCATCTAAAAAAGTGGTGCTTGTAAGTTTAGTAAATTAAATTGAACTTATAAGTAAACTTTGCATTTCTAGTATTTATTACTACGACCTCAGAAGTCACCACCCCCATGTGTTATCGTCATACGGTACACATATTTATTGCGCAATCTGCTATTGATGTGCCTACTCTGCCATCAACTGGGTGAAACTGAGTGAAAACGCCACAATGCCTGCCATTAAAAATAGAATATTTGTCTAAAGATGAGTTGGTATTTGAACTGATATCTAGAGGTATTAAATTAAATAGTGACAGTACAGTAAATGAACTCAGAAAGTCCTTAAGACAGTGTTTGAGAAACAATATTTTACCTACTCCTAGTAGCCTATTAAAAATAGACCACAATCAGGAAGTAAAACTTCTCAGTGAAAAAGTGATATTATTAGAACATGGGTGCAGTGAATTGAACAGTGCTAGTTCACCTTTAGAAATCACCAAATTCCAAGAAAAGTGTAAACATTTAATAAACCGTTTATTTTTAGACAACCAGCTAGAACTAAGTTCTGTACATAGTGAAACTTTATCAGCTTTAAAGTGTAGGCTAGTAAATGTTGAACAACAGTTAGCTAAAAACTTGCTACCTACAGTGAACCTAGAACAGCTTAAAGTGTTAGAAGCCAATTTAAATAAATCATTAGAACAAGATGAGGCTATGGAACAGGCAGTGAAAGAACAAATAGGCCCTATTTCTGTACAACCACCAACACTATCACAGCCTACCGCCAGTACCCCCACTTTGCCTATAATGCCTATTTATAATGCAAACAAAGATTGTATTAGTCAACCTATGTCTGGTTTAAATATGTTTAATAAGTTAAACAACCCTGTAGAATGTTATTTACAAAATTTTACAGTAACAAATGGCTTAGTAGTACCTGAGCTAATAAACTTTTTGAAAACTTTGTTAAAACTAAAATGTGAAACTAGCCTATCAGAAAATGAAATTTTAGCATTGTTACCATGTTATGCAAAAGGTCCACTTTTAGCCAAAATAATACAGTGTAAGTCTGTAATGCCAAATGTCAACTATCTACACAGGGAATTAATTAGTGCTTTTATCCCTGTAGGCCTAATTGAAAGACTGAGACTAGATTTAGTTTATAGGCCACAAAGGTTTGATGAGCCACTGTATGAATACATCTATGACATCAAAGAGCTCAGTCAAGTTTTATTGTGTAACATAAGTGAACAGGACTTGGTAACTTGTATAAAAAGAGGTATTAAGCCTACAGATAGAAATAAGTTGATTTTTGAAAACAATCCCATTTGTTTTACAGATTTGGAAAAATTGTGTATAGCTAGTAACAATATAACCTTTAATGATAACTTAAGGGACAATTTAAGTAAGACATATGTTAACAACATGTATCCACCACATGTTGAACCTAGGAATAGTAGGCCTACTATTAAAAACCCAAAGTTATGTTTCAATTGTAATAGGCCTAGCCACTTAGCAAAAAACTGTTTTAGGAATAAAAAAAACTAGTTGGTAGGGGAGTGGTATTACACACAACACCTAAAAAATATCCCTCCCCGGTTTCATAAGTTTAAGAATAATAATTTTATAAATAATAATACAGTAAGAAAAGAAAAACACTATTTTATGAGAGTCTATGGTAAGGTAATTAAAAATTGGAGTAAATTAAACTATAGAAAACCTAATTTAAGACTAAATGTTAGACAGTGTAACAATATGCCTTTAATTGAAGCTATAGTGGGTAAAAATGTAAAAACAAACTGCTTATTAGATACTGGTGCTACAAGAGATATAATGAGTAAAGAATTTTATGATAGCCTATTGTTGAATAAAAATGTTTCTAAATTAATGAAGTCAGAGGATAGAATGTTTGCTGCAAATAACACTGAAATAAAATGTTTTGGTTACTGTTATGCTAAGATAAAAATTTCTAAATTTTGTTGGAAAGTAAAATTTATTGTATTGGATAATTTAAAATGGGACATTGTATTGGGAAACCCATTTATATCTAATAGCAAATTAATTTTAGATCTTGATGGAGATTCATGTTATTTTAAATTCAATTGTAGTGAGAAAATAACTATTGTCAGACAACAGCCTTTTGAACATGAAGTAAACAGCATTGATGTAAAAATAGGGTGCACTAGAGCTGAGGCTGAGATACAAAACCTTATAGGGGATTTTCCAAATGTTTTTAATCCAAAATTAGGAGAGGCTCTAGATTTGGAAGTGAGATTAGTTCTAAATGACCCCACACCTGTAAATATTAGGCCTTATTTTATGAGCCCTCCTACTGTAAATAAGATGAAAACAATAATACAGGATTGGTTGGACCAAGGAATAATTGAACCCAGTACTTCAGCCTACTCCAGTCCAGCCTTTTTAACCAAAAAGGACAGACTTGTAGTCAATTATACCGAATTAAAATAAAAAGTTACAGAAAATTGATTTTCCCATTGGTGATTTAAATAATTATTATCAACATCTTAGTGGAGCCAAATATTTTTCAATAATAGATTTAAGAAAAAGTTTTTTGCAATGTCCATTATCACCTGATAGTCAAGATCTTACCTCATTTAGCACTATATTTGGTAAATATAAATTTAAACGAGTACCCTTTGGTTTACATGTTGGTAGTGCTGTATTGTCCGCCTATCTGGATAAAGTCCTAGACAATATAAAATTTAAATATGTGATAAATTTTTGTGATGATATCTTAGTGTACAGTAAAGACCTTGATTCGCATTTAGTACAAGTCAGAGAGATTGTAAATAGACTAAGCAAACATGGCTTAACGGCAAACCTAGAGAAAGCAAAGTTTTGTTTTGAGGAAATCTCCTTTTTGGGGAACTTAATAAAAAACAATACAGTAACTATAGATCCCGAGCGAACAAGGAGTATAAGAGAATTTATGCCGCCTAAGAACGCCAAGCAAATTTCACAGTTTTTAGGTATGACTAATTTTCTTTTCAAAATTTATAAATAATTATGCCGAATTATGTAATCCTTTAAATCGTTTAAGAAGGAAAAACGCTAAATTTGTTTGGACAAGTGAATGTCAAGATTCGTTTGTAAAGTTAAAAGAAGCTATAATGAATCCTCCTGTACTCCAGTTAGCCGATTTTTCAAAGCAATTTATAGTAATGACAGATGCTAGTGGAATAGCCGCAGGTGGTTGTTTGTTACAGGAAAACGACCAAAATGAATTAATGCCAATAGCCTATTACTCTAGGAAATTTACTGATGCCGAATTAAAATATACTGTTTATGAAAAAGAAGCTTTGAGTGCACTAATTTGCATAGAAAAATGGCACGAATTTTTAGAAGTAAGAACCTTTAAATTAATAACTGATAACCAAGCTTTATCCTATGTCCTCAATCACAAAAGGAAGGTAGGAAGAATTGCCCGGTGGATCGAGAGGATTTTGAATTTGCCATTTGAGGTTGAATTTAAAAGTTCCACCGATAATGCACTGGCAGATGCCCTATCACGTATGTTTGAGGGCGAGTCGACGGGAACAGCTGATCCGAGCCCCAGTGACTGCCGGAACGGTCCAGACCAGGATAAAAATAGATTATCGATTTCCTTCTGCCATTCAAACTCCTCCCGAAGGCAAAACTGTAAACCAACATCTAATGTAAAGCCTAAAATGCAGATAAATAATAAGTGCAATAAGAAGGATAATTTGTGGTTGTTAATTAATGATTTGCCATTAGCGTTTAAAGATTTAGAAAAATATCAACTTCAAGATAAAGAAACTCAGCAAATCATTCAATCTGTAAAAAGCAATAGTAACAATTTATGTTATTTTATAAAAAACAATTTACTGATGTACAAAAGGAATGTTAAAAGTAAAAGTAAAATATTTTTGCCTGTACAGTTAATTGATTTAGTATATGAATTCTTCCACAGTTCTTTAATAGGAGGTCATTTAGGCATTGCTAGAACGCAAAGAAAAATTAATCAGTATTTTTATAGACCTGATTTAGACGAAATTATAAAGGCAAAAGTGAAAACATGTAATGTTTGTAAAATGAGTAAAGTGTGCCAAAGAAAATATGAAGGCGAATTAGTATCTGTGCCATTTAAGAACAATATGGATTGTTTATTCATAGATCTTTTAGGTCCCTTAGTGAGAACTAGAAACAGCAATGTATATTTACTTGTAGTTGTAGATGCTGCCAGTAAATTTCTATGGCTAATCCCTTTGAGGGAATGTAAGAGTGCTGAAATATGTAATAAATTAGACCGCATAATTTTTAACAACTTTTCTGTACCTAAAATAATAGTGTCAGACAATGCCGCATATTTTACATCACTATATTTTAAGAAGTTCTTATTTAAGAATTTTATTGAACACCGTAGACTAGCGCCTTACAGGGCTAATGGAAATCAATCAGAAAGGCATATTAGAAACATATCTACATTATTACGTAGTTTCTATCACAACTGTCATAGTAATTGGGATAATGACCTAGGCTATATACAATTAAGTTTAAACACCGCCCATAATGAAAGCACTGGTTTTGCTGCCTTTGATTTAATGTTTAATCATTCCTGTAATAATGCTTTATCTAATTTATGGAAGCTAAATGATCTAATTGGTGAGAATTTGTCCAAGGAAACTGTTGTAAACAATTTAAAGAGAGCTGTGGTGAATGTAAAAAGGAGTATAGCACATAACAGTAATAGACAAAAGTACTCAGAGCAAAATGTAAAAACATCCCTTTGAGTTGCATTCCTTAGTATGGATAAGAACCCACTATTTAAGCAATAAGGTAGAAAAGTTTTGTGCAAAATTAGCACCAAAATATGTAGGAATTTATAGAATTCTATATTTTTTAAGCCCTGTAACTTGTATTGTACAACACACTGAAAATGTTTTGAATGTAAAAAAGGTTCATATTGTAGATTTAAAATTAAATTAAGACCTGTTCTGTATAAATAAAAAAAAAGTTTGTAGCATCCCTAGCTTAAGGAACCACTTGCTGCCAAATTTAAAAGATAAGATAAAATCCAGGAAGTTAACTGTTTGGTGAATTCTTAACGAATGTATCAATGGAAATAAAATATAGAAAAAGAATTTGTAAATAGACTTAGTATAAAGAAATGAGACAAAGTTGATCCTGACTGTTTGTAATGAGGGAATCAAAGATGAAAAATTGTCTGTATTTTGTATGTATGCCGAAATGTTGAATTTTGTAGATATATTTGAAGTATTAAAATTCATGTAGATGTAAGATGTATAGGATGTTGTATGTAAATATGTATATTAAGAGTGATGAGTAGTAATAAGAAATGTGAGACTTAGCTTCTCGTGAGGGGACGTTTCATTCCAAAGTATTCGATCCATATTGGTAACTTGTCCGCAAGTCTCAGGGTATTTAATGGCAAAACACTATACACAAAACACTGGTATGAATGCAAAAAAGAAGTATGAATGTGGCGCCTATATAACAAAACACTACACTACACTTGTTTACGATTTAATCGCCTTAAATGCCCTTATTCTTGCAACGACCCGCAAATTCTAAAACGCTGCAACGTGCACTGCATGAAAATAGTTTGCCTAAATTGATTTTCTATTTTTGGTCCCTAAGCGAGCAGTCATAGAACTGCATTGGCATGCGATCTAGCGGATTTGATAGGAAACTTTTGAAACCCCGCGCTATCGTATTGTTATGGTTGAATTTGAATTTATGTAATTAATAAAAGGTTGAATTAAGTTTGTTATTTAGAATATGTTTAAAGTAAAGCGACTAATTAGGTTGCGAAATCAAAACAGGGGGGATATTCTGTACCGTAAATTAGTTAATTAAATTTCATACAATGTAAATTTCGCAACCTAATCAGCCAGTATAATATAATATTATTTTACATCCAATGTTCCGGAACTAAATTATTGGGCGGAGTAACTACCTAATTGGCACGCGTATGAATTTTTTCTTCTAACTCTTTGTAGCAGCCCAACTACGTAACCGATCAGACCTCGCGCGCCTTGTCCGTAAGTAAAATTTATCTTTTCGTATTATTAAATTAGCCCTTTGATGCCAAACGTATAAAATGAATGTAACGTAAAGTAAAGATGTGAATAGTAAGGTAACTTACCCTTGAAGATCTTTTATTTGCTTGATTAAGATGGATAAAGGTTGTGGCCGTCGTCCTTATGGCGACGAGCACGTTGTTATAAATAGTAATTTGTATCATTAAATGGCTAATACCGTCGCGAATTTGTTTTAGGCGAGTTTACGTAGCTGAGGTATCTCACGTGTTGTTTGAATAGATGGCTACCACTTCCCAACATCTACTCCTCTTCTAGAAGTAACCGTTCTTAGACTACAGCTTCAATGTCTCGTGCCAAGACGCCGATACCCGGGTTGTGAGTCTACCTATTGTGAAGGGAAGTGAAATATTATTGTTTTGTAAAGTAAAACGTCGTACGCATAATTCAATAGAACATTGGATATTTTAGGCCCACCTAGAAGATATACTTTTAGTTATTACATTCTAATTGGCAGCAACGTGGCAATACATATTTTTCATTTACCATCTAAAAAAGTGGTGCTTGTAAGTTTAGTAAATTAAATTGAACTTATAAGTAAACTTTGCATTTCTAGTATTTATTACTACGACCTCAGAAGTCACCACCCCCATGTGTTATCGTCATACGGTACAAGATTTAGATCTCAGCCGATTTTATCAATTCAAAATGTTACGTTTCAGAACAATAAAAGCCATCTCAATATCTTTCCTTGACTTTTACGTGATATTTAGTGAACTAGAGCTAATATTACAGGTAAAAATAAAAATTCGACTCCTTTCTTCGAAGATTACACTCAAATTATAACATTGACACACAAAAAGTCAAGCTGTTGTAAAATAAAAAACATAACCTCTGCCTATTTCTTGAATCTACACTGATCGTAATTAGTAACTTGAACTAGTATATCAACTCAAAATATTGTTTCTAACTCTCCGTGATCGACTTAGCTTTCGAACTAAATTACATATTTACTAAGTTCCTGTAACTTCACTGGATTATTTTGTATGGACTCTATTTATACAACGATTAAAGAGTTAAATTTGTGTACAAATAATTTGGAGAGAAGTTATTAAAAGCTGTAATCCAGTGGTTTAGAGGAAAACATAATATTAGATTTGTGAAAATATAAATATGAAATTTGCATGGTGAAATATCTAAACATAATAAGAGAAATCATATTATTTATGAAACTGGACACCGCCAGTGGCATTTTTTGTAACGGACAGTGAATATTTCTGTAACGCTATTTTTATGAGGATTGTTTAAGCTAAAACAATATTTATTCAAACAATCCTAAAAAATAATTTGAATCACGACACGATTAACTTCTACTTAGTCCCTGTTCGGCGTATATGTATAGAGAATATATACGCATTACGACTTCAACTCGTAATTCGTGTTTATGTTATACCCAAGTACTGATAATGTTTGAATAAGTAGTTTTGATCACGCAGTTTAACAGTGATTTTGCTAAAACATTTCAATTCAAAGAAGTCTTTCATGGTAATATGCTCTGATTTTGTATGTACCTCACACACACAATCAATAAGCTTGCAAATTAATTTATATTGTAAAATAATATAGTTACGATCTTGGAAATGCATCCATCACTAATTATATTAAACGTCTGGTAGTCACCCGTTGCATCATATGCAATAATAGAAAGGTCAAAGACATCTTACTTTTAAATGATATTTAAACACTCCAGAGGTAAGTAATCACAACAAATTTTATACCAATACTCTAATCCATACCAGAATAAGTGGGACTTAAAATTAGAAAGCAGTGTTGGAGGCCCGGAAATCCGACAAAATATATTTTTGAATACCATATAAATATTTAGTTTAAATTTTTTTGCAGCATTTCATCCATTTGTTTGAATAGCACTATCGACATCACCACTACTTATAACATTTTTAACAATTGTGGATGAACCATAAATTTTGTTTCTAGGCGTAATCTAAGTTGGGTTTTACTCTTGTAGTATCTTCTTAGAATTCAATATATTTTCCAAATACAAATTTGCTATTGAAGTGTGCGTAAACTTAGTACACAACATAGTAATGGGTAAACATGTTTATATTATGAGTCACCAAAACGCATTAACAAAGAGTCCGATTACCTGTTACGATTGAAAATTTTAAGTTTCGACCAAATGTATTAGAACGGGAACATAAATCAAGCTTATATTAAAACAGTTTTTGTTCCTTGATTCTAGAATTAGCTGGTGTGTGATCTAAACATCTATGACTTAAATTTATCTTGAGTTCAGGATTGGGTTATACAGAACAGGTATATTTTAGGATAATGGTAATTGTGAAATTATATATTACTATGTGAAAGATCCTGATTTCCAGTTATGCCTTACTTGTCGATATATCTCAAATATCTAAAAGTGTAAACGTTTGAATTTCAGATATTTATGTATTTAGGATATTACACGTTCATTACTTTAATCAAGCTTGGTTCGTACACTAAACGTTAAAAATTATAGAACGTAATTTATGAGCAAAAAATGGCTTAATACAAGGCCTATAAAAAAATTATAGTAACCTTTAAATTTTGGTATTGATATATTATAAAGAGTTATATTTATATGTTTGACATAACAATAACTCTTGTGACTTTACTTCAGTCTTATTATGACACAAAATATTTAACAACACTTACATTTAAGTAATTGTATTTTAAGAGCACTAAATAACTAGACAAAGTTCATGTAACTTGAACAAGTTAAGTGAGCATTCTATTAAAATAGCTGTATTGAACTTGTACCGTATGACGATAACACATGGGGGTGGTGACTTCTGAGGTCGTAGTAATAAATACTAGAAATACAAAGTTTACTTATAAGTTCAGTTTAATTACGAAAACTTAAAAGCACCACTTTTAGATGGTAAAGGAAAAGTTATGTACTGCCACGTTGCTGCCAATTAGAATATAACAACAAAAGTATATCTTCTAGGTGGGCCTAAAATATCCAATGTTCTATTGAATTATGCGTACGACGTTTTACTTTACAAAACAATAATATTTCACTTCCCTTCACAATAGGTAGACTCACAACCCGGGTGTCGGCGTCTTGGCCCGAGACATTGAAGCTGTAGTCTAAGAACGGTTATTTCTAGAAGAGGAGTAGAGTTGGGAAATGGTAGCCATCTATTCAAACAACACGTGAGATACATCAGCTACGTAAACTCGCCTAAAACAAATTCGCGACGGTATTAGCCATTTAATGATACAAATTACTATTTATAACAATGTGCTCGTCGCCATAAGGACGACGCCACAACCTTTATCTATCTCCATCAAGCAAATAGAAGATCTTCAAGGGTAAGTTACTTTACTATTCACATCTTTACTTTACGTTACATTCATTTTATACGTTTGGCATCAAAGGGCTAATTTAATAATACGAAAAGATAAATTTTACTTACGGACAAAGCGCGCGAGGTCTGATGGGTTACGTAGTTGGGCTGCTACAAAGGGTTAGAAGAAAAAAATTCATACGCGTGCCAATTAGGTAGTTACTCCGCCCAATAATTTAGTTCCGGAACATTGGATGTAAAATAATATTATATAATACTGGCTGATTAGGTTGCGAAATTTACATTGTATGAAATTTAATTAACTAATTTACGGTACAGAATATCCCCCCTGTTTTGATTTCGCAACCTAATTAGTCGCTTTACTTTAAACATATTCTAAATAACAAACTTAATTCAACCTTTTATTCATTACATAAATTCAAATTCAACCATAACAATACGATAGCGCGCGGGGTTTCAAAAGTTTCCTATGAAATCCGCTAGATCGCATGCCAATGCAGTTCTATGACTGCTCGCTTAGGGACCAAAAAATAGAAAATCAATTTAGGCAAATTATTTTCATGCAGTGCACGTTGCAGCGTTTTAGAATTTGCGGCTCGTTTCAAGAATAAGGGCATTTAAGGCGATTAAATCGTAAACAAGTGTAGTGTAGTGTTTTGTTATATAGGCGCCACATTCATACTTCTTTTTTGCATTCATACCAGTGTTTTGTGTATAGTGTTGTGCCATTAAAATACCCTGAGACTTGCGGACAAGTTACCAATATGGATCGAATATTTTGGAATGAAACGTCCCCTCACGAGAAGCTAAGTCTCACATTTCTTATTAATACTGCATCACTCTTTATATATATTTACATACAACATCCTATACATCTTACATCTACATGAAATTTTAACACTTCAAATATATCCACAAAATTCAAACTTCAATATTTTGACATACATACAAAAGACAGACACAACTTTTCATATTTGTTTCCTATATTACAAACAGTCAGGATCAACTTTGTCTCATTTCTTTATACTAAGTCTATTTACAAATTCTTTTTCTATATTTTATTTCCCTTGACACATTCGTTAAGAATTCACCAAACAGTTAACTTCCTGGATTTTATCTTATCTTTTAAATTTGGCAGCAAGTGGTTCCTTAAGCTAGGGATGCTACAAAGTTTTTTTTTATACAGAACAGGTCTTAATTTGGTTTCAGATCTACAATATGAACCTTTTTTACATTCAAAACATTTTCAGTGTGTTGTACAATACAAGTTACAGGGCTTAAAAAATATAAAATTCTATAAATTCCTACATATTTTGGTGCTAATTTTGCACAAAACTTTTCTACCTTATTGCTTAGATAGTGGGTTCTAATCCATACTAAGGAATGCAACTTAAAGGGATGTTTTACATTTTGCTCTGAGTACTTTTTTCTATTACTGTTATGTGCTATACTTCTTTTTACATTCACCACAGCTCTCTTTAAATTGTTTACAACAGTTTCCTTGGACAAATTCTCACCAATTAGATCATTTAGCTTCCATAAATTAGATAAAGCATTATTGCAGGAATGATTAAACATTAAATCAAAGGCAGCAAAAACCTGTGCTTTCATTATGGGCGGTGTTTAAACTTAATTGTATATAGCCTAGGTCATTATCCCAATTACTATGACAGTTGTGATAGAAAACTACGTAATAATGTAGATATGTTTCTAATATGCCTTTCTGATTGATTTCCATTAGCCCTGTAAGGCGCTAGTCTACGGTGTTCAATAAAATTCTTAAATAAGAACTTCTTAAAATACAGTGATGTAAAATATGCGGCATTGTCTGACACTATTATTTTAGGTACAGAAAAGTTGTTAAAAATTATGCGGTCTAATTTATTACATATTTCAGCACTCTTACATTCCCTCAAAGGGATTAGCCATAGAAATTTACTGGCGGCATCTACAACTACAAGTAAGTATACATTGTTGTTTCTAGTTCTCACTAAGGGACCTAAAAGATCTATGAATAAACAATCCATATTGTTCTTAAATGGCACAGATACTAATTCGCCTTCATATTTTCTTTGGCACACTTTACTCATTTTACAAACATTACATCCTTTCACTTTTGCCTTTATAATTTCGTCTAAATCAGGTCTATAAAAATACTGATTAATTTTTCTTTGCGTTCTAGCAATGCCTAAATGACCTCCTATTAAAGAACTGTGGAAGAATTCATATACTAAATCAACTAACTGTACAGGCAAAAATATCTTACTCTTACTTTTTACATTCCTTTTGTACATCAGTAAATTGTTTTTTATAAAATAACATAAATTGTTATTATTGCTTTTTACAGATTGAATGATTTTCTGAGTTTCTTTATCTTGAAGTTGATATTTTTCTAAATCTTTAAATGCTAATGGCAAATCATTAATTAACAACCACAAATTATCCTTGTTATTGCACTTATTATTTATCTGCATTTTAGGCTTTACATTAGATGTTCGTTTACATGTTTGCCTTCGGGAGGAGTTTGAATGGCAGAAGGAAATCGATAATCTATTTTTATCCTGGTCTGGACCGTTCCGGCAGTCACTGGGGCTCGGATCAGCTGTTCCCGTCGACTCGCCCTCAAACATACGTGATAGGGCATCTGCCAGTGCATTATCGGTGGAACTTTTAAATTCAACCTCAAATGGCAAATTCAAAATCCTCTCGATCCACCGGGCAAGTCTTCCTACATTCCTTTTGTGATTGAGGACATAGGATAATGCTTGGTTATCAGTTATTAATTTAAAGGTTCTTACTTCTAAAAATTCGTGCCATTTTTCTATGCAAATTAGTGCACTCAAAGCTTCTTTTTCATAAACAGTATATTTTAATTCGGCATCAGTAAATTTCCTAGAGTAATAGGCTATTGGCATTAATTCATTTTGGTCGTTTTCCTGTAACAAACAACCACCTGCGGCTATTCCACTAGCATCTGTCATTACTATAAATTGCTTTGAAAAATCGGCTAACTGGAGTACAGGAGGATTCATTATAGCTTCTTTTAACTTTACAAAACGAATCTTGACATTCACTTGTCCAAACAAATTTAGCGTTTTTCCTTCTTAAAACGATTTAAAGGATTACATAATTCGGCATAATTATTTATAAATTTTGAAAAGAAATTGGTCATACCTAAAAACTGTGAAATTTGTTTGGCGTTCTTAGGCGGCATAAATTCTCTTATACTCCTTGTTCGCTCGGGATCTATAGTTACTGTATTATTTTTTATTAAGTTCCCCAAAAAGGAGATTTCCTCAAAACAAAACTTTGCTTTCTCTAGGTTTGCCGTTAAGCCATGTTTGCTTAGTCTATTTACAATCTCTCTGACATGTACTAAATGCGAATCAAGGTCTTTACTGTACACTAAGATATCATCACAAAAATTTATCACATATTTAAATTTTATATTGTCTAGGACTTTGTCCAGATAGGCGGACAATACAGCACTATCAACATATAAACCAAAGGGTACTCGTTTAAATTTATATTTACCAAATATAGTGCTAAATGAGGTAAGATCTTGACTATCAGGTGATAATGGACATTGCAAAAAACTTTTTCTTAAATCTATTATTGAAAAATATTTGGCTCCACTAAGATGTTGATAATAATTATTTAAATCACCAATGGGAAAATCAATTTTCTGTAACTTTTTATTTATTTCGGTATAATTGACTACAAGTCTGTCCTTTTTGGTTAAAAAGGCTGGACTGGAGTAGGCTGAAGTACTGGGTTCAATTATTCCTTGGTCCAACCAATCCTGTATTATTGTTTTCATCTTATTTACAGTAGGAGGGCTCATAAAATAAGGCCTAATATTTACAGGTGTGGGGTCATTTAGAACTAATCTCACTTCCAAATCTAGAGCCTCTCCTAATTTTGGATTAAAAACATTTGGAAAATCCGCTATAAGGTTTTGTATCTCAGCCTCAGCTCTAGTGCACCCTATTTTTACATCAATGCTGTTTTACTTCATGTTCAAAAGGCTGTTGTCTGACAATAGTTATTTTCTCATTACAATTGAATTTAAAATAACATGAATCTCCATCAAGATCTAAAATTAATTTGCTATTAGATATAAATGGGTTTTCCCAATACAATGTCCCATTTTAAGTTATCCAATACAATAAATTTTACTTTCCAACAAAATTTAGAAATTTTTATCTTAGCATAACAGTAACCAAAACATTTTATTTCAGTGTTATTTGCAGCAAAAATTCTATTATCTGACTTCATTAATTTAGAAACATTTTTATTCAACAATAGGCTATCATAAAATTCTTTACTAATTATATCTCTTGTAGCACCAGTATCTAATAAGCAGTTTGTTTTTACATTTTTACCCACTATAGCTTCAATTAAAGGCATATTGTTACACTGTCTAACATTTAGTCTTAAATTAGGTTTTCTATAGTTTAATTTACTCCAATTTTTAATTACCTTACCATAGACTCTCATAAAATAGTGTTTTTCTTTTCTTACTGTATTACTATTTATAAAATTATTATTCTTAAACTTCTGAAACCGGGGAGGGATATTTTTTAGGTGTTGTGTGTAATACCACTCCCCTATCAACTAGTTTTTTGGATTCCTAAAACAATTTTTTGCTAAGTGACCAGGCCTATTACAATTGAAACACAACTTTGGGTTTTTAACAGTAGGCCTACTTCTTCTAAGTTCAACATGTGGTGGATACATGTTGTTAACATATGTCTTACTTAAATTGTCCCTTAAGTTATCATTAAAGGTTATATTGTTACTAGCTATACACACATTTTCCAAATCTGTAAAACAAATGGGATTGTTTTCAAAAATTAACTTATTTCTATCTGTAGGCTTAATACCTCTTTTTATACAAGTTACCAAGTCCTGTTCACTTATGTTACACAATAAAACTTGACTGAGCTCTTTGATGTCATAGATGTATTCATACAGTGGCTCATCAAACCTTTGTGGCCTATAAACTAAATCTAGTCTAAGTCTTTCAATTAGGCCTACAGGGATAAAAGCACTAATTAATTCCCTGTGTAGATAGTTGACATTTGGCATGACAGACTTACACTGTATTATTTTGGCTAAAAGTGGACCTTTTGCATAACATGGTAACAATGCTAAAATTTCATTTTCTGATAGGCTAGTTTCACATTTTAGTTTTAACAAAGTTTTCAAAAAGTTTATTAGCTCAGGTACTATTAAACCATTTGTTACTGTAAAATTTTGTAAATAAAATTCTACAGGGTTGTTTAACTTATTAAACATATTTAATCTAGACATAGGTTGGCTAATACAATCATTGTTTGCATTATAAATAGGCATTATAGGCAAAGTGGGGGTACTGGCAGTAGGCTGTGATATTGTTGGTGGTTGTACAGAAATAGGGCCTATTTGTTCTTTCACTGCTTGTTCCATAGCCTCATCTTGTTCTAATGATTCATTTAAATTGGCTTCTAACACTTTAAACTGTTCTAGGTTAACTGTAGGTAGCAAGTTTTTAGCTAACTGTTGTTCAACATTTACTAGCCTACACTTTAAAGCTGATAAAGTTTCACTATGTACAGAACTTAGTTCTAGCTGGTTGTCTAAAAATAAACGGTTTATTAAATGTTTACACTTTTCTTGGAATTTGGTGATTTCTAAAGGTGAACTAGCACTGTTCAATTCACTGCACCCATGTTCTAATAATATCACTTTTTCACTGAGAAGTTTTACTTCCTGATTGTGGTCTATTTTTAATAGGCTACTAGGAGTAGGTAAAATATTGTTTCTCAAACACTGTCTTAAGGACTTTCTGAGTTCATTTACTGTACTGTCACTATTTAATTTAATACCTCTAGATATCAGTTCAAATACCAACTCATCTTTAGACAAATATTCTATTTTAATGGCAGGCATTGTGGCGTTTTCACTCAGTTTCACCCAGTTGATGGCAGAGTAGGCACATCAATAGCAGATTGCGCAATAAATATGTGTACCGTATGACGATAACACATGGGGGTGGTGACTTCTGAGGTCGTAGTAATAAATACTAGAAATGCAAAGTTTACTTATAAGTTCAATTTAATTTACTAAACTTACAAGCACCACTTTTTTAGATGGTAAATGAAAAATATGTATTGCCACGTTGCTGCCAATTAGAATGTAATAACTAAAAGTATATCTTCTAGGTGGGCCTAAAATATCCAATGTTCTATTGAATTATGCGTACGACGTTTTACTTTACAAAACAATAATATTTCACTTCCCTTCACAATAGGTAGACTCACAACCCGGGTGTCGGCGTCTTGGCCCGAGACATTGAAGCTGTAGTCTAAGAACGGTTATTTCTAGAAGAGGAGTAGAGTTGGGAAATGGTAGCCATCTATTCAAACAACACGTGAGATACATCAGCTACGTAAACTCGCCTAAAACAAATTCGCGACGGTATTAGCCCATTTAATGATACAAATTACTATTTATAACAATGTGCTCGTCGCCATAAGGACGACGCCACAACCTTTATCTATCTCCATCAAGCAAATAGAAGATCTTCAAGGGTAAGTTACTTTACTATTCACATCTTTACTTTACGTTACATTCATTTTATACGTTTGGCATCAAAGGGCTAATTTAATAATACGAAAAGATAAAATTTTACTTACGGACAAAGCGCGCGAGGTCTGATGGGTTACGTAGTTGGGCTGCTACAAAGGGTTAGAAGAAAAAATTCATACGCGTGCCAATTAGGTAGTTACTCCGCCCAATAATTTAGTTCCGGAACATTGGATGTAAAATAATATTATATAATACTGGCTGATTAGGTTGCGAAATTTACATTGTATGAAATTTAATTAACTAATTTACGGTACA
>NW_025777854.1:0-83596 GCF_021130785.1 Homalodisca vitripennis
AAACTGTAATTATGGTACTTGAAATATATTTGATACAAATTATACTAAAAGAGCCGAAAGTAAATTGTTAGTCGAAGCAAAGTTTTTCTTTGCATAGATTTTTTTATCTGGACGTAGAGCAAAATCAACTATGGACAATGTGAATTTAAATATAAATTTGAGATATTAGATTTTTGAGGCATATAAGTATATTTTTTGTTAAATTTATTCAGTAAATAATAATAATTACCTTATTTTTAACAGCAGTCAGAAACTTTAAGACTGCCGTAATGACAGTTAAATATTTAAAAAGCTGTTTGACACGTTATAAACGGAGATATTACAAAGAGCTTAATGAAGAGTTTAAGTTAAATTTAAGGATGACACGATGACTTCTTGGAAAAGAAGCGATATTTGGCGTCAATTACAAGTTTAAATTTTTAAGTTCAGATCCTATAAATAGATATAATTCAAAAGAAATTAATTTTTTTTTTTAGAATAGAGTGTTACAAAAGTTACAAATTTACATTTTAAAACCATTTTCTTTAAAAGTATAAAATAGCCAAGTATTTCTTACACGTATATTTGTTCTTATGTTTTTCACTATACATATCAATTGCGATAGTATTCATTCATAACTGGTGGTTAATTTTGCTTGCTTTGTTTGTGTGTGAATATGGACCAGCCAACGGTTTACCTTGATGCACATATCAGATCGTTAAATAGAAGGGCTTTATTTCTCGTAAACCAGACTAATTTTCTACTTTGTTCTTATTGCTTAAGTATTGGTGTCATTATCTTAAATTTAAATATACCGTTGTTCAGAGTTACACAACATAACATAAATCGTAAATAACAACACCTTTATAGTTACTTAATATAGTTAAAGAGTAATTTCACTTAAGTACATAAAAACGCAAATAAGTTTGAATAAAATGAATGTACTTTATAGTGCGATACATATTCATTGCTAATTAATGATTTTCAGTGTTATCATACGACGGTGTTAAGTTTTGTTTTATTGAACAGTTAAGAGAATCCTTAGTAATTTTTATGATTGAAAGATTAGTAAAACGATTGAATTTGGTGTTTTATAGGTATTCCTTATAAGAAATGATAGCCAAATTTGGAACATCTAATCCACCAAATGTATATTATAATTTATAATATACAATATCAGAAGCAATTGTATTAAGTAATTATTTAATCATCATTTGAAAAATTTTGGATACTAATATTTTTTATTTTATATAGTAAAATTGTAAATAATTTTTTACATATGTTTAAACGTTTATGCCACTAAATAACAGTAGGAATCAACATAGTTATATAAATATTAGATAAATAATTTATTTTAATTTTTTTAAATTTTATGTTTAGTAAATCGACATGATTTAATGTTGTAACTTGTGGAGTAGTAGTTGTATAAATACTCTCTATGTATACTCTCTGTGGATCTTTTGTATAAAACAATTTCCTACGAATATTACCTTTGAGAAACATTAGGGTTTAACTTGTATAATTAAAAAAAAATCGCTTTAAAGGTTAAAGTACATTAAGTGCCGCTGGCCTCGGATTTTCATATCTTTCATTTTAACTAACACTTTCACTCTGGTATGTTTAATCCACAAGTGAAAGGTTATTCAAAGACACTGCGGTAGTATAAAGTATATTTAAAGTAATTTTTCAGTCTCTTGTATGTCCTAAAGAATTTTGTGTCATTCTTTGTCTCCAACATATATCGGAAGAGTTATTTTTATTTAATAACTACACATATAGACTATGCTCGTTATATACTTATTAAGTAAAATTGATGGGTTAATGATATTACTGAATGATCGGTATTGTTTAGCTACTATCTTATTATCTCAAATATTTAGTAAAGTCTCATAAGAGTTTACATATGCTATACTTGCGTGTTATTCTCTCAAAGAAATATTGCAATATTTTTAGGAAGCTAGAAAGTAAACAAGTAAAACAGTGAGAAAAATATTCTAATGACCTTTATAACGTCTACTATCTTTTCAACAGTTCCAATTTGCAGTTCTTCAAATAAAAAATCAGTGTTTTCCTAAAATACTGTGAATATTTCAAATAATCGGATAAATTTGATATACATATATCTTTCTTTTAAGTAAAAACAATGAAAACATATTTCTCAACTTAAGAGCTTACTATGTATTCGCCAGTTTAAGATTGACTAATATGAAGAGTAGATTTCTTTCTTGGTCACTTCTAAGGCGTTTTCTTATCACGCCCTTCTGTTTTTCAAGCACTGTTTTGTTGAATGTAATTGTATGCTTGCGATTGGAAATATAACCGGTTCTTCCGTATATTAACGATTACTCTATATTACTAGTATTGTCTTCCAACGAAGACGGGTTCTTAGCTAGAGGTATTTCGAAGTAACCTTGCGTTCGCATTGTAATCGATTCCTCCACTGGTCTAGTACAAGGTAGTACCACGTCACACCACGGTTCACTGAGGTTGCGTTCGCATTGTAATCGATTCCTCCACTGGTCTAGTACAAGGTAGTGCCACGTCACACCACGGTTCACTGAGGTTGCATGAGAGTTTTAAGTCCTGCAGATATTTAATCCTTCAAGAAAAGGGAAACTGTGCTGGCCTACGGGAGTTTTATAAATACGAACAGGCAAATCCCACGGGTGTTCATACAGCTTTATATAAACACTTATTTTCTGTTAAGAATTCTTTTTCTTGTAAGCAAACAGGAAGAACTTGTGATTTATGGTTTATAATCCTGTCTGTACTCTAAGTGTACAGAAAGAATCAGTTTATAATAATTTGTATTAAATTGTAAAGTATTTTGTTAAGAATATTTAATCCGTCCATACATATTTTCTACAAAGTTTAAGGATTACTAAGAGAACTATTTAATTACATGTGACTTAGAAACATCTTTTAGGCGTCTTAGAGTAGTGTAAATGTTGAAAATAATATTAAATTAGTGTATATTAGCTGACTAAGATATAAAATTCATAACATATTGCGTTAATTTGTTTAAACTCAATCATTCTTAAAAACTGAATTGTACATATTTGATGAGAAATAAGGACTATATCTTTTAATTTATTCAATTAGTTGATGAGATTACCACCATAGCTCTCTTCCAATTTACAGGAGATTAGAAATGGCCTATAAAATGATACAGTTATAGAAAAAACTTATTAGATTTCATTTTGGCCTTTAAATATATACTTTAGCTTAGTAATTAAAATGTAACTACGAAAACCTTTTAATAAATTCTATACTTGAATTAATGCCATCTTTCTGGTATTCTGTAGTGTGCTAAATATTAACAGTGAGTTCTAAGTAGTGGACAATAACTGACTAATAATAATATCACCTAAGTTATATTTGCTAGTAATATGTAGTATTTCATATAACTGAAAAACATTTTATAAAACAAACAATAGTTTACCTTATTTTGTTTGGTACTCTCATAGTACATGAAACCAAAATCAGATTGTATAATTATATATATATACTGCTGTTAAGAATCAACTACTCCTTGACTTTTTTATTAAAAACATTAAGAAATGAACATATAATTAGCTTTAAATTTCTAAAACGTGTAAAATAATTATGATATCATATTTCTTTGATTGAAACTGTTTGTTATCACCAATGATTTTTTTGGTTAATAGTTTTAATTTTAACTATATTCACATATCTCGGTGTTGTCAGAATATAGAACAAATGATTGTAAATATGAGTAAATAAGACTTATTTGCCTTTTTCCAGGTGTAGAATTTTAGTTTTTCGAAACAATATATCATAGGGTTTTATTATACTCTTCGCAAACCCAGCCTTCAGATAATTTATAACCAATAGCTAAACTTTAAAGATGTAAATAAAAAGCTCTCGCCTTGTAACGTTTATGTTTTATGGACCTCATTTTCGGAAGTTGGATTGATAACCAACGATGAATGACAAATTCCTTAATTATATTTTCAGTCTGTTGCATGCCTTAAAGAAAATTTTGTATGATTCTTCTTCCTCAACCTACTTCGGAATGTTTTCTTCCATATTGTTTATTTAACAACACGTATGGAGCACAATAGAACATGCCCGTTATAATCTTGTTAAACAAAATTTATAGGCTTGTTACTAAGTGATAGGTATTGTTTAGTCACTATAATCTTATCTCAAATGTTTACTTCAGACTCATAATACTTTAGTCCATATGGTACACATTATGCGTGTTAGCCTCTTATAAATACATTGCAAGATTATTAGGAAGTTAGCAAGTAAAAGTAATTGCAGTTTAATTGAAAAGTGGATTTTAGACGTAACACTTTCAATTCTCATTATGTTAAATTCTCAAAACAGGTTAGGGAACAGGCTAAACTAAAACTGTTAGACAATGTATCATTATAAACTCCAATATAACCAGGGTTTTCCTCAAGTACTTTAAATATTAGGAATAATCCGGTAAAATTTATTTCATCTATATGTTTTATGAAGTACCAAAACAATAAAAACGTATTTAAAAACCTTTACCTTTAAAGCTTGCTATCTTCTAAACAATTCGAGGCTGCAGTCCTTCTATGATGAGTAAATTTTTTTCTTGTTTACTTCTATAGCGTTTTCTTATCACCCCTTTGTATGTTTCAAGCACTGTTGTGTAGAACGTCCTAGTGAGTACGCTATTGGAAATATGTCCCGTTTTTTCCCCTATTCTGACGATTACTCGATATTGCACTACTCGTTTTGTATCCCCCATAGGTTTTAAATAGAAAGATTGTGAATAAAATTTGCGCACACATTGGAATCGTTTCCTGCACTGATATATTACAAGGTTACACACAAAGGCTACACCAAGTGTTGCATAAAAGGGTTCGATGATGTTTCATGAGTAATTTCAAATGCTGCCTATAATGTAACTCTCGAACGATAGCCTTCGACATAATTAAGATGACAAACATTATGGCTGACTTGGTATTTGAAATATCAGTGTTCGTGTGGTTAATACCTTATAATTGACATCATGCTTTGTATTTAAAGTTTAATTATTATAAGCTTCTGCTCATGAGTCGCTGGAGGTCAGTTCATTTCAATAAGTTATCCAGCAAATATACAGCCCACCACTCGAGGGGCTGGATAAATATTAACAAATTAGGTCTACTAAATGGTAAAGCACTTCTAAAAATCATGTTTTTGACAAGGTCTGAAATTAATTACAAAGGTCGGAAATATGTGTTTTTATGTATGCCTGTATATTTTCTTAAATGAGGCAGTCAGGCAAATTAAAATTAAATATTAAAAATATGAATATTTTGAGCCAGAAGTTTTTCTAAATCAGAAAGCGTAGAATTGTAGAAGTCCCACCATACAAGTATCGTCTTTCCAGCATGTAACCTTAAAATTAGCTAACCCATACTTGTTAAGGATTTAGCGACAACAGTAGGTACAAGGCCTTCTCCAGTAAACAATTCGGGATGCATTTACAATTTTTGTTACTTGCATAAAAATAAAAATAAAAAATACTTAGACTAAACGTCAGTTAGTTTACACACATTTTTGAGGATGAACATATTAACGCCATAAAATTCTCTATAAACATAAAGTCAAAATATTTGTTATTCTTCTTCTTATACATCTAATATACTATACAGCCGCATGTGAAACCACTCACTCACTGATGGATGTATACAAATTCTAACCTACTTCTAGAAGTGCTAGAAACTTGAAATTTGGCACAAAGGTACCTTTTGCCGTATAAACCAACAGGAAAAGTCTGAAAACCGGGAATTTTTACTTTTAAACCCCTCAAAAAAATTCATGAAAAATCGCGCATTCTTTACCCCTGCAGGCCTTTCGTGTAAGCCCGGTTAGCGGGTGAACTGTTGGAGCTAGCTTCGATCTGACGAAAAATCGTTTAGTCAGGAATGAAGTGAACTACAAAAAAGGTTCCAGTGACTTTTTGTCCTATCTCGTGGGGTTTTATGCCACAAAACGCGGGAAATGTTTGATATTCCAGAGATTTTTTCGCTTAAAAATAAAGTTTCGAGCCCGATAGCGGCCGAACGGTAGGTCGTTAGCTCAAATCTGATTGACCCATCAAATTAGCAAATTACGTGATCTACAGAAAAGGTCCAGTGACTTTTTGCCCTATCTCCATTGGTTTGGTCGAAAAACGTGGTTATGTGCAATTTATTTGTAATTTTTACGTGAACATTTTGTTTTTGGTGTCGATAGCGGCGAAACCATTGGTCGGAAGTCAAAATAAAACAAAGGTTTGATTTAGCAAATGAGGAGATCTACAAAATAGGTTATGTAACTTTCTAACCATATCTCCATTAGTTTGACCGCAAAACGCGATTAATTGAAAATATTTGGAAATTTTCGCCTACAAATTTACATACCGTGCTTTATAGCGGCTAAACGGTTGGTCGTAGCTCAAAACAAATTGTCAATGATATTTAGGAAAATCACGTGATCTAAAAAAAAATTTTAGTAATATTTTGCCCTATCCTCAACGGTTTGGCCGCATAACGCGTTTTAAAGTTTTTGATCTTTTGAGTTTTACGTGAGATTTTGTTTTCTGGGCTCTATTTTCAGACAAAATCTTAGTTCTAGCCCAGATTAAAAATTTTATTTTAATACAAAAATAATGCGATCTATACAAAAGGTCCAGTGAACTTTTACTCTATCTTCCATGATTTAGCCGTAAAACGTTGATTATATTGAAAATTTTACTTAAATACTTACTTTTCGTGCTCGATAGTGGCCGAACCGTTGGCCCTAGCTTAAATGTAAAACTTTTTGTAAAGTAGCTATTGATAGGATCTAAAAAACGGCCTAGCAGCTTTCTATCGTTTATCTTTCCGTAAGCCTGATAAAATGCTCAAAATGGCTAATTCTTTGTCGTCACTTTTAGGTGTTTTAAATTTTCCAACTATAATTAGTGCGATTCATGCTGGTTCCAGATTGACCTTGTATTAGTACGTTAACGAGTGACTAAAACCCCCCTCCACATCGGGAGTGTTGGCTGAGCGTTAGTGAAGCTTCAATAGTAGATAGGGACAGAGTGTTTTTTTTTTATTTTTGTATTTTATGAAATATTAGTTCATTGTCAAAACTTCTGGCGTGGAATGATAATTTCCGAAGTAATTTAAACCCCCTGATCAACGTTTTATTTTGATAAAAATTACTGTACACATGTTCTCGTACGACAGGCGCACATTTCCCAGAAAAGTACCACGCGTTCTTATAACCCCCGATAACATTAACCCCCTCTCCGGGAATTTCCTGGTTGATGAACTCCTGATTAAATTAAAACCCCTGATCAACTTAATAATCTGATTAAAGGTAGTTATTAATTTATTTACACTAAATCTGTTTACACCACAGCTGACCAGTGCAGACTTTTATGCCAAGCGTTGTACCGACTAAACCATAGATCGTAGATCAAAATCTGAGGTCACAATCGAAAACACAATCGAAGACAAAATTAAATTTCCGACAAGAAAGGTCCAGTCACTTTTTTTCGTATCTCTAACGGTTTAAGTCACAAAATGGCCCTTGGAGTCAAAACTTTGATTAAAACTGGAAAATTCAATAAAATAGGTCTAATACTATTCCGTTTTCCGCTTATCCCCGAATTTGGCCAACACCCCAAAAGGGGGCCTGGGGTGTGTCATTAACCCCCGGTAACATTACCCCCCCCGGGATTTCCTGGTATGACCTCCTGAGTACATTAAACCCCCTGATCTGTTAACCCCCCCCCCGGTAACATTATACCCCCCTGGTAATTTGTCCGAATTTTACAAATCACTACATCTCTTAACCCCCCTTGGGAAGTTCCTGGTATTGACAAGATCACCCCTGATGTCTTAACCCCCGGTAACGCTAAAACCCCCCCTGGGAATTTCCTGGCATTACATAATGTCCGAATTTGACCTATCACCAAATCATTCTTATTCCCGAATTTGGCTAATTACCCAAAAGGGGGCCTGGGGGCGTAGCCCCCAGCGAGCCGAAGGCGAGTATATATATATATATATATATATATATAAATGCGAATGTTTGTTTGTATGTTCCGTTATAACTCTGGAACCAATGCACGAAACATCGTGAAACCTTTTACAGTGATTCTACACGTTCCTGGAAGTAACATAGGCATACTTTTAGAGAGGTGGCTGTTTAAATAGTTTATTTAATTAATTTTTTAATTATAAATCGTTGTTGATATTAGAGTGTTTTATATTGGATCCGACAGACTGCGCTACGGCACATAATACAAAGCGAACGGATACTTAACAGCTGTTAATACTTTCAGCTGAAGTTCATCAAAGAGGCAGAAACATTTGTTTAAATTTAAAATTTAGAACATTTTTATTGTAAAGTGCTTGATCAGTAGTGTAATGCAGGTTGCATAGAAGACGTCATTGCCTAATTTTAAATTCAGACTGCACCAATGATCAATAAAATATCTAATGCAATGAAAATACTATTAAACGCTATCATGAAACCAACCTCATTGTAAAAATCTGTGAATGTTTGCACATAAGGTAATCGAATTTGGTTACATGGAAGGTAAATGAAAAGAGCCAAAAGAAGACACTTTATGATCGAAATTGGGTTTCTTTGATACATTTTCTTGAAGGCACACTCCTAAATAATACTGGAAATATCTTAGACAGAAAATTAATTTTAACATACCGAATTTGATTCTTTATACCTAATTAGTTTATCGAGATTCATCCATATAAATTAATTGTTCTGAATAACTTATCAACACCTAGCAAAAACCACGAAATATAGAGGCAGGAATATGGTACATACCTTCATAATGCGCCCAAGAGGCTTACGATGGGACGACTATCAATTACCTCAGCAATGTTTAGAATGTAATAGAAAAAGAATAAGTGAATATAATGTACTGTTTTCAACGGGAAATTGCGTGCGAAGCCGCGTGCAACTGCTAGTCTGATAGAAATGGTAATTTATTTACACAATACATATCAAACCTGAATTATTTACTCTTTATCATGAATCTATAAACTTCAGAAGTGTAATATACTGTTTAGGAATAAACGAATATTATGTGTGAATTGTTATAAAACTTATTATTTTATGACTTTAGTAGTTCAGTTTTAATAATTAGTGTTTAGTTTAATTAAGTGCATGTTTTAGTAAGGGTGCATGGAATAGACACACAACATGGCTGTTTTGGTTCCAGACTTATGCGTGTCATAACGCTCTGGTATGTTTTATTTACATTAACAAAGGTTGTAGTCATGCATTAGTTTAGTCATTTACCAAAAGAAGAGATCAGATTGCATATCGCGAAACGTAGTGTTACTGATTACATTGTATCACTAAGCGAAGCAAATATACATAGAAATCCTGTCCCTTCAAAAATTTTATTACTTATTAATTCTTAAAATATAATTAGAAATAATTCTTGGGAGACATTTAAAAGTACACTTTGTTTGCAGACTACTTCAATCATATATTTTGTAAAACCCAAGTAGGTTGTGTAGACGTGGCTGTATAGTATAATGCTATATGATATAATTGTAACTATAGAATGGACGACTATATAATCACCTAACGGGCATTTTTTTCCATTTCAATAATAGACGTGACGTAAGAAAAGACATGCCTGCACAACTCCAGATGAAAATATAATAAGGAAACAGCTGAATCATGCCCACGAGTACAATATATAAAAATTCATTATATTCATAGAAACAACAAGATAAATTTTGTTCAGTAACCTCTCTATAGCTTAGTTTATGTTTGGTATATTTTGAGCATATCCAGGAAACTACTCTAGGATACACTATGGCCAGGACCAGGACCAAAACGTACAGATGAGTTAGTTTTATTATTTTTTTAGACATCACATCTTCTTCTCCTCGTTTTCTTACCTATCAAAGCAGTTTACTCATCCTAGTTTTAGTGACAGAACACCGCAACAGTTACATGAAGTGACAATATTAATACTAGAGTAAATTAAATTCTAATAAGTCTTGTATATCTTTTATTTTTGTGTCTGGGTTTATTAAGGTTGTCATATCTTTGTTTTAAAACAGGAAAACTTGTGTTGTAGGTTGTTTATAATCAGTGGCGGTTTTTTCCATTTGAGCACATGAGCACGTGAGCCCCCTAGGGTTAAAAATATAATTAAAATACTTTCTTATTGAATCCACAACATAAATAACATTCAGTTAATAACGGAGTAAACGAATTATTAACAACAATGACGCGTTAAAACGCGAAAGCGAATCGAGCAGAGACGCGCGGACAGTGCAGGTGCGGTGAGCTGCCGTGGCATCTAAGCGGGGATAGGCGAGGGGCATGCGGGGGGAAGCGGTGGAAGGAGGGTCTCATATAACAGCGTGGGTGCACGAGCCAGTAGTGCGACAGCTAGTCGCAGCTGATGTATACATAACCTCGTTTCGTTGCGTCTCCGCTGTGTGTGAATGTCGTAATGACCGCTGTGTTTGTGAATATTGTGTCTCTTTTGTGTTGTGTTTTGTTACAGAGATTTGTATGTCAGTGGTTTTGTAATATTTTATTATTCATTTGATTATTATGGCAGTTGACAGTAACTGAACTTAAAGAACTTAGGTTTTCTAACTTATCTCTCGAAAGAAAGGTTGAAATTAAAGTAAGTGGAAAACCGACCCCCCAACTTAACATTGTTCACATAACCAAAAGTAAGAATAGAGACTTTAAGAGGGAATTCAATCAAAACGTATATACCAGAACCCCGTGGATTTGCGGATGTGAACAAAGCAATAGATTTTATTGCCTCCCCTGTTTACTTTTTTCGAAGCAAACTGGTGAATCTAACTGGGTAAAAATATGGGGTTGCTGATCTTTCCCATTTGCAATCAAAAATCAGAAAACATGAATGTTCTCAGTCACACTTAAACTCAGTTTTTGGAATTTTATTTTGGGCAAGGTTAGACATTCGACAGCAGCTAGACTGTGCTTACAGGGAAAATATTAAAAAGCACAACAAAACAGGTTACTAAAAATCGTTATGTGCTTTCCAAACTAATTGATTGTATTAATTTTTATGAGGCGTTTTGAGTTAGCCACTCAGAGGCCATCGTGAGCAAGATGATTCTTCAAATCCTGGCGTTTTTAGGGGACTAGTAAATTTCTCAGCAGAATTTTATGCTTCATTGAAAGAACATCTGGACAATGCAACAGTGTTTAAAGGTACATCTAAAAGTATCCAAAACGAATTGCTTGATTGCATGCTTGCCGTTTGCCAGGACAACATAAAACAAGAGATAAAAAACTACTAGGTTTTTATCGTTGATCGCTGATGAAACTACTGACATTTCATCAACATTTCAATTAGTCATAGTTTTCCGCTATGTCTTGCCTGATGGCCAACCTGTAGAACGATTTTGGCAGTTTGTTCAACCCACTGGTCACGATGCTGACTCAATAGCTAGATGTATTAAAAGTGCAATACAAAGTGTTGTAGACGAGCAAAGCAAACTTATATCACAAAGCTATGATGGCGCTAGTGTAATGAGTGGACATCATGCAGGGGTACAGACTCTTGTTAAGCAAATGTATCCCCACGCATTTTATGTTTCATTGCTATGCATACCAACTGAAATTTGGTAGTTGGACAGGCTACAAGCCAAAACCAACAAGTGAGAATTTTTTTCAAATTTGAGTGATTTGACCAACTTCTTTAGCAATTCTCCACAAAGAGTTGCAGTTTTAGACACAATAGTTGGCAGAAGAATCCCTCGTGCTTCCGCAACTAGATGGAACTTCAAGAGCCGTACAGTCAACACTGTGTATGAATACAGAGAAGATTTAATTGCTTGCATGGAGGAAATAGAGGCCTCATCACATCAAGCAATTCACTATCACCAAAGCAGGGGCAATCAGACGTATGTTAGAAGATCCCAACTTTATATTTGGCTCGCAGTGTTCCATAAAATCATGCCCCATGTTGACATTTTGTATAATCAACTACAGCTTACATACACCGATGCTGTGCGAACAAAGAAAAATGTCGAAACATTTATTGAATGCATCGAAAAAGAAAGGCAAAACATGGATAGTGTCAAATTGATGTTGATCATACTACCTATGCCTGTGAAAAGAGCCCGACGTGATGAAAATATTCATGTGAAGGACAATTGCCGCAAAAGAGGTGTGTGATGTTATTTCCAATCAAATTAAAAGAGAGATACTCTTTTTTGACACACCATTTCAGCAGTTTCTCTGTTTGATTCAAAAAAGTTCATGCACTATGATAAAACGTTTCCCATTCAACTTTTGGAAGAAACAGTGCAGGTGTATTCATTTTTAGACAAAGAACGATGAAAACAGAAACTTTCAGTGATCTACAAACGAAAAGATTTTCAAGTCATGAACGGGACTGTGCCGTTGTTACAGTTCGTTATTGAGAATGGCTTACAGACATTCATTTTCAGAAACTCACAAACTTTTGACCATTGTTTCTACCATCCCTATGACTACTGCGGAGGCGGAACGGTGCTTTTCGACCTTAAAACGCATCAAGACATTTTTGAGAAGTACCATGGGGCAAGAAAGACTAACAGCATTGGCTATGTTGTCTGTGGAAAAGGGTATGATCAGGAATATACCTGTGAGCTCATAACTTTAATGAGCGTGTAATCGATGTTTTTGCTAGGCAAAAAGAAAGAAGGATGGACTTCAACTTTAAAAACTGTACATGAAACTAATCATCTTACAAAGAGTGTTTTGGAGAAAAACTGTGTATAAAATGCTGAACTATGATCTCATGAAACATTTAGTTAATTTTCAATTAGCCTATTTAACCTATTTTCAAAGTTACTTATAACCTTACATATTTTTCTTTGTATCAATAAAATAAGATTGTATTCACATTCTCTTTCTTTTATTTGCATTTTCATAAACATTTTGTTAGCCAAATAAACCAATAAATCAGTTATATTGCTAACTACTTTCTGGGCTATAAGCAATTATTAAAATGCAAGTAGTCAAATATCGTTGCAAATTTTAAGGAGTTTTCTTTTTACGAATTATTTATTCCACAGCACGAAATAACTCACAGTCTTGTACACCTTTAACAAACAAATCAATTTGGTGTTATAAAGAGCCTAAAAGGACTGAAATATTTTGTTTACTTATTATATTGAGACGATAACTATGTTGCGACGTAAGTTAATTATCTATCCTACTGTTATTTTCTTGTGTGCACCCCGTGAACCACTTATCAGGAGCCGCCACTGTTTATAATCCGTTCTGTACCCAAAGAATACAGGGAGAATCGTTATGTAATTGGTCATGTTTAAAGAATTAAGCAGTGTGGAATTGGGGCTGTTTTACATACCTGATAATAAATAAAAAAATTCAACTGAGAATTTAAAAATATTATATGGTAGTTTTGAAAAGAAAAATATTCTGTAACTTTTACTTTTATGAATTAGTTACAGAATCGAACACCAGAGTTGTTTCTTTTAATAGAGTTGAACCAACAATATCTTACCGGACTGCATTATGGCTTTCATAAATTAAATATTTTTAACTTTAATAATTTTATAATTTTCTTTTCAGGACAGTACTACAAGACCTTTAGTTTCACATCTAGTGGACACCTGCTGAAGAAAGATTACTAGAATGTGCCTAGCAGACATCATCTACTGCCTTGGTATGTATTTACCGACTCAGCTATATCACGTAAAGGTTCCTAGTTTTAGTTGTAAGATTATTTTCTTAATAATCACTGGTTGCTAGATATGAATAAAAATTGCAATAATCTGAGTTTACCGTGTTTATAACTAAACTAGTGACGTATTTGTATAATTATTTTATTTTAAATATGTAACTTTTGAAGTATACTACATTGTAGATAACTTAATTTAAATATTCCAAAGTTCAAATATTCGATAAGTTTTTAAATCATCGTACGTATTTTAGTTGTATAAAGAATAATAACTAAAGGTTTATATCTATAACGTTCCCTAGATATTTCGCATGGAATACTCTGTCCATGAAAGAGAGTCCTTAGGTCGATACTAATACAATCGCCGTGGATATTTTAGCTTATTATTACCTAGTATAATAGTAATTAGGGTGGAAAATACCATAAATCAAAATTCTTCAGGCAAAAAATTATAAAATTAGAAATAAGAAATCGAAAAAAGGATACTATTTATTTTGTAGGTAATAGGTTATGCAAGGGCACCATGAACCATGATCTAACCTGGAACTATAATCCCTCTTCAACAGAGATATGTGACTCTTCTTCCTTACTGCTGTTAAAAATCAACTACTCCTAGACCTTTTTCTTAAAAACATTACGAAAGGAACATATAATTAGCTTTAAATTTCTAAAACGAGTAAAATAATTATGATATAAAATATTTCTTTGATTAAAACCGTTTGTTATCACATTTCTTGTTTAATAGTATTAATTCCAACTATATTCACATATCTAGGTGTTCTCAGAATATAGGACTGTAGATAAAATGTTTGTAAATAAGACTTAATTGCATTTTTTTTTTCAGGCGTATAATTTCAGTTTCTTGAAACAATATATCATAGGTTTTTATTCTGCTCTTCGAAAACCCAGCCTTCAGAATAATTTATAACCAATAGCTAAACTTTGAAGATGTAAATAAAAAGCTCCCACCTCTAGGTTCGAATGCCACAAGAAAATCGAGATAGCGCATAAGCCTTATTGTTCTTTTAAATAGCTTAAAAGAACTTTAAATCATAAAGTTAAAAAGCAGCATTTTTTTGTACGGAAAGTGTCTTCAATCGTAATAAATATCATGAATAATATATATTTTTATTTTTGTGAAATGGAAGTAAAAAGGCGATTAGACCAAACTGAATATATAATACACATATCCTTTCTCGTAAGCTAGTGACTGTACAGCTGATCGGATCTTTGTGAGATTTCAATGAACTTCAGTTTGTTACATTAATATATAAACGTCCATATTTAATGAAATCAGCAAAAAAATTTATTATTTGGAGAAAATGATTTTAACTATAAACTTATACGTGGATTACGATTGGTAATGTAAACGACATTAGAATGAAAGAAGTGTAAAATATCACGTATAGTTTTTGCAGCAAAAACTGTAGAATAAGAAAGTAAGAACTACAATCATCTACCATTTCATTACTGTTTAAAAAAACCTTTTTATTAATATTTTCCAATTTAGCACAGCATATCACTATCATATTACTAAACTCACCTCAAAATATCCAAAATCAAGACAAACTAATAAAAAAAAAAACAAATTTTAATATTGACACTTTTTGGAAACAACTGGAAATAAAATATACAATCAAACCTGATATCCCTATAAATGTACCAAAGTTACCATTTACATAAAAAATGCCTTTTACAATAACAAAGTAATTTAAAGTTTATAATCCTGTCTTAAACTATAATAGTCATGTAAATGGGTAAATTTGTGGACGAAATTTATTATAAAATTCAATCTTTACGCTATGGCTACCAAGCGGTGCGGCGCAGTGCACTAGCAAGTACAACACACTGACCTGTTAACTTCTGGTAGCCAACATGTTTAAATATGGTTTTTTATATTGTTATAACATTTAAAAATGTGTCATTACTAAAGAAAGGCCGATTCCCTATTAAGGCTTGTCACGCCTATTTCCATGGGTCATTGGCCTCTTTGAAGATCATATAGAATAAGGAGGATAATCAACAAATACAACGCCCATGGCACTGACAATAACTGGTGACACGCAAGGACTTTGAACGTGTGCTAACTCTAGCTTAGTTCCAGTCTTAAATCTTTGACCATGCGGTGATCAGCTCTATCAATGCTCGTATTTTTTTTATATTTTTGTATACATAGTGGTGAAGCTTAATGCACAGTTTGTCTGTAAGTCAGTTCGTATTTAAGATGTGAACATAAAACAGATACGGACAGTGAAACGGGTATATATACAGAGAGAGAGACATATAGACATACAGATGGAAACAGGATTGAACTAACTCGGTTAAAGCAGTTTTCCCAGTGCGAAGTTTCATCGATGTTAGAGTAACGGGGAAATAATTATACTGTATTTGTCATTTTAAAATTTTACACAAATATACCACAGCATGCGCTAGTGATTTAAATTAGAAACCTGAAAAACATCTTGTAATGTTGTCCTTAAAGCGCCTTGTAGTCAATAAATATGAACAGTAAATTATTTATTACATCTAATATAAATATAGGCTATCGACAGAATTTACAAGTATTTATAACCTTTTAGTATTTATAAAAGGTAAAGGTAAAGAATGTCTTATTTTACCAGGCGAAGTTAGGGCTAAGAAGCCCTCTCTAACACTTAAACCTGGATTTATATTGTATGTTCGCAAGTTAACTGTGAGAGAGGGCCTAATACTCATAAATTTGCCCGTAAAAGGTAAATAGGACACTCATTCGTTACAAATGAGAGCTACAAATTTGTAATAGGTACAAAATGCTACATTAAACAAGTGACTCTATCTTAATTTGGGAAATATCATTAAATTCGTAATTATATTTCAGTCATACATTTTATAATCAAGAGTGGTTGAATACTGCAATTGATACTTCTAATATATTTCTTTAATAGAGGTTGTTTCTTAATAAAATGAGAGAATACATTTGCTAAAATCCTTTAATTCCTTTTCGGCTATGGTCAAAGCCATATTTAATCCCGAAGATGGGTATATAACAGCATACTATTTAAAATTGTTTTAATGTGTTTATATTTATACTGAGAAATAAATTATGTATTTTTAAATATGCTTCATAGTTTACGTTTTTATATTCAAACAATAAAAACGCTACTGCGGAAACTTAGTTAGAATTAGTTAAAGTACAGGGTAGTAATCAATGTCCACCATGCAATAAGTATGGGGAGTTAATTAAGCTAGTGGGACAACCCTACTAGTGTTAGGGCAGTAGTTTGAACATTGGAGATTGGTTATGAAAACAGTTATAGCCTTCAGTGTATCAGTCTTAAACACGACATGATAATTAAAAATAAAACAAAACAGACTATTTGAAGAATATATGAAATGTATTTAATCTTCATTTTCTCGCCAGTTTTTCCAACAATTGTTTGTTTATTTATTAAATTATAAAAATAGCATTTTGTTTTCCCTAAGGCACTACATAATTTCAGTTGAAATGTTGTATTGTAGACTACTTGAGCTGATACAATAATGCGAATGCTTTGAACAATTCTACTAAAGTTCTTTTAGTTGTAGATATACTAATTGGTAATAACAAGAAATGTCTACTAGTGTCCCTGGATATTGTACCTTAACAATAATAATTTATCATATACACGATATTGTAAGACAAGTAAAAGAACTGTTTTTATCTGTATGTGTAATCAGATAACAAGAATAATGTTAGTATAATGTACACAAACACGTGAAGGTAAAACCAAAATAAATAAAAGGAGGTCAAACATATACAACAGTGTGAATATTAATATTGTTGTTATATTCATAGACACATCAAGTGACATGTAATTCGATGTTTTTCTATAAATTGAAAAGATGTTTACAGAAGTCGTTGAACTAACACCACGTTGGTATGGAGGAGCCCACCTAAAGTGTGATTAGGCTAAAAGCTTGACAAGGACCAGGAGTCTTTTCGTAGTTCAGTATAATAAGTAAAGTCATTAGAGACGCAGGACATGGAAAATCTACACCAGTATTCATCCAGTACTGTGGAAAATACCAGGATCGAGACAAGGACTTATAGATGGGTTGCTTTAATTATTTTCAATTCAAAATTTTTGTCTAACTATTCTTCTTACCCAAAGTAGTTTAAATATTAGATTTAACGATTATTAATTACACAAAAAAACATTGAAACAGGTTCTATTTAGTTATTAACAGGAATTAAATCTTTGAAGAAATTTAAATTTATTTTATTGTATTTTTTATTGAAATTTATGTTAATCAACAAATAACTTTCGTATATTTTGTGGACAAACAGAAAGAACCCGTAATGTATTGATTTAAGTCCTTTAAGTACTCTAAGTGTACAGAAAGAATCTGTTTACAATCACATTCAAAATCATCTCTAAATGTTTTAATATCCTTTCATACATATTTGATAAATAGTGTAAAGATTACTTAGAGAATTGCTTGGTTAAATATGCCTGAGAGACATCTTTCAGGCATTTTATTGTAGTGTAATATTAAAAATAATTTGAAATTAGTGAATTGTAGTTGACTTAGGATTAAAATTAATAACTTAATTATATTTACTTGTTTGCAGTGAAAACTTTAATAAGGATATTGAATAAATTTGAGGAGAAATACGATCTAAAATCTTGAACTTCTCTATTTAGTTGCTGAAATTACCACCAGAGCTCTTTTTAAATTTACAAGACTATTAAAGTAATACAGTCATAGAAATAACTTATTAGAATCCATTTTTGCCTTTATTAAATTTAACAATTAATAATAATATTACCCTATTGCATGCCAAATTATAATGAATCGTTTTAGAGAATATCTGTAATCATTCTTTAAATAATTATAAGTCATGTTTTCTTACGAAGATTTTTATGTTTTTGACTACAATGTATTTTTTTTTAATTATAATTGTAGTTCATTATTTTCCTCAAGATTAATGTGCATTTTTAATGATTCGGTTTACAACGCCCAAATCTTTTAAGATCCGTTCATTATATTTGATAAAGAGTATTGATTACTTAAATATGTCTAAGAGACATATTTCAGTCATTTTATTTATTTAAATCCTTAATCTACTCTAAGTGAACAGAAAGAATAAGTTTACAATCACCTTCAATATCATCTCTAAGTGTTTTAAGGTCCTTTCATACATATTTGATAAAAAATGTAATAATTACATAGAGAATTATTTAGTTAAATATGCCTGAGAGACATCTTTCAGCCATTGTAAATAATTTGAAATTAGTGAAAGTAAGTTGACTTAGTATTAAAATTTATAACTTAATTATATTTTATTGCTTGCACTTAAAAATTACGTACAGTATTGTAAAACTTTTTGAGTAGAAATATAGTCTATAATTGTTGATTTAATCAAAATCTTACTGGAACCACCACCAGAGGTCAAAATTAAACCTTCATAGACATTCCGAATGAAAATCAATTACTAAACTTCTAGACGAGACGTTAAGAGCCTCTTTGAGCCAAAAAAAATAAACATACAAATAAAACAATTTTAAGTTGAACAGTTATCAATTCTGTACCGTGCTCTATTGTCGCCTTAAAATATTGAGTATCTCACCTTAACTAAGTGAGATTTCATTATAACATAGAATTTGCTATCCTGTAAAGCATTACAATAGCTGTATATTGACATCTAGTAGGAACGTGCAGGATAAACAATTGCCAGAATGTGCCTATTAAACATCTTTTACTATCTTAGTAGCTAATCTAGCTAATCGATCACCGTCTCAGCTTATCGATTTAAAGGCTTGAGTTCGAGTCCCGGTTAGAGGATATGACTTTCGCAACCTGAAGTAATAAAGGCTCCAAAACGTCATGTATGGAAAGTAAAATTTGTGAATTGATTAGATCTAAGTTTAGCGTTCCTAAAGATGTGGGTAGAAAATGTGCGATAAGATTTTGACTGCGCTTATTTTGGAAATAGGCCAACAGACTTTTTTTAACTAAAAAAGTCATATATGAAAGTTTAATCGTGACTATATTCTATAAAATTAAAATACCAAAGAGACCATCCATTTTCTTCATGGATGCGGTCTATCAAGAATTAGATTATGCATGTGAAGTAAGTTTTAATGTCCTTTTCGAGTATATATTAAAAGTAATTTTCAAGCCCAAAACGGCGTAATAAAACTTTATTTTAAACTCTTCCAATATAAATATTGTTATACTTTTAGGACAAGAAGCTTATAAATTGAACATTGTCCTATAAGGAACTTAGCGCTGTTTCCGGAGTGACAGGATATTCTGGATGAGTAAGGTTAGGGGTAGGGTTTCGCCTCATATTGACATCCATGAGGAATAATTTAGGGTACTCATCTCATCATGTACCCTCGAAGGGGTGGGAGGCCGTTTTTGAACCGGCCTCTTTAGTCAAAATGGGTAGGGTGCGACACACCCTTTTGTCTAGGCTGGCAAGAACCTTTATCTCTTAGAAAACGAACCCTACCACCTCCAACAGTCATCTGCTGCAATAGACTAGAAATTTCGAATTAACATGACCCCAAGAATCTTGAAATTTGCGGTTTGGGATGTGCCACTTCTCACATAAATAACGTTGGCGAGTAAAATCGGAGTAAACTGTTCCAACCCATATTTCAAATAATGTATTGTTTATTTAACAACTTATCGATATCATAAGTTGTATATTCTAAGGAACTTTACAATTGTAATTTACATAGACTGTTATGTAGACTATTTAAATTATTTATTTAGCGATGACGACATATCGAGTATTGTGCCGGAATGATCTAAATTATGATAATTTATACGTTTACATTATGGTAAGACTATAAATAAAACATATTTATTTCTATAGCATGCATGTGTTCGGGTAATCTGATAACAAAAATCTATTTACTGTTAATTATAGTGGAAGTGAAGGGAAATCTATAAAAAACAAACATATGAAATATACAACAGTGTACATATTAATATATTTTAAATATCCATAGAAACAAGAAAGAACATGAATTACAAAGTTTTTTATAAATTCAGTACTGTTATTTAGAAAAATCGTTGAACTCACGCCACGTTAGTATATAGAAGCACGACCAGGAACAAGTGCAATGGCCAAGAGCTTGGTGAGAGCCAGGACCTTTTTAATTGTTCCGTTTAATGTTCTAAGTCGTTTAACACGCAGGATGTGGAAAATAAACACCAGGAGTACGCTGGCGACGACCAGGACTGAGACAAGGACTTATAGATGAGTTACTTTTCTTCTTTCAACTTATTTTCTTTGATTATTCTTCTCAATGAAAGCAATTTACATCTTAGATTTAGCGATAATTAACCACAGCCAAAAAAGGTAGACAGTTCCAATTTAATTATAACGAGTTTGCAGTTAAAAGAATTACAATTTTTAATGAATTTTACAATAATTTTATTTTATTGTTTTATCTTGACTAACAAGTAACTTTCGTATATATCGTGTACTAACTTAAAGAACTTGTGATATATGGTTTTATATCGCTTCAATATTCTTAGTGTACAGAAAGTATCAGTTTAAAGCTATCTTCTTTAAAATCACCAAATGTTTTAAGATCCGTTCTCACATGTTTCATAAAAAGTGAAACACTAACAAAAGAATTATTTTCTTAAATGTGTCTTAAGAGAAATCTTTTAGGGGTTTTATAGTAGAGTAAATATTGAAAATAATTTTAAATTACGAGTAGTATATGTTACCTCATTTAGGATTAAGATTCAGAACGTATTGCGTTAAAACTCAAAGATTTCTAAAAACTGTGTGGAGAATTATAGTCTATACATTTTAGTTTATTCAACTAGTTGTTGGTTTACTTAATTTTCTTGTTTTATCTTGACCAACAAATATCTTTTGTATGTTTTGTGGACGAACTGAAAGAACTTGTGATTTATAGTTTTAAATCCCTTCAGTACTCTAAGTGTACAGAAATAATCAGTTTACAACTATCTTCTTGAAAACCTCCAAATGTTTTAAGATCCATTCTCACATGTTTTATAAAAAGTGGAAAGATTGCCTAGAGAATTATTAACTTAATTGTGTCTGAGAGACATTTTTAAGGCAATTAATAGTTCTGTAAATATTGAAAATAATTTGAAATTAGTAAATGTTAGCTCATTTAGAATTAAAATTCATAACGTATTGCGTTAACTTGTTTTAACTCAATGATTTCTAAAAACGGTATAGTACATTATTGAGGAAAATTGTGGTCCATATCTTTTACTTTATTACAGTAGTTAATAAGATTACATTTACGGCTCTCATCCACTTTACAAGAGACTAGAAATTGCAGATAAAAATTCTACAGTTTTAGAAACGACTTCTTAGATTCCATTGTCACTTTTAAATGTTGAACTTCCAATATTAATAATAAGTTTACTCCGAAGAAAGTAAAAAAAAATGCTACATTTGAGAATGATGCCAGGTTCTAGTTGGTATAAAACATAACTAAAATTGTTTATCGGGATATCATTTTTCACACACTGACAGGAAATCCAATCCACTGCAAAATCAGATGAGAACAATCCAAATAATTGTTAGGAAGTGACGAGCTACCTAGCCTTAGAGGTATTATGGTTTATACCCAGATATCGGAGTAACTAAGGCTCTGGTTTTCACATGCATTTCACTTTAAACATAATAAAAGCTGTTATAGATTGCTATTGTAATTACTCGTGTTACGACCATCACTTTGGATTTGGTCTCGGGTCCATGACTTTTGTATTGTGATATTTTTCATTTCGTTACAATTCAGATTAAGTGAAGGATTACAAGAACTAACAAACTAAAACATTATTTTATATATTTGTTAAAGAATTATTTCTATTAGTTTGTCAATATTACAACTAACAATTTTACACTAAGAACAGCTATATCACCTTCAGACAACTAACTGAATTAAGCAATATTATAAGGTTTTGTTTACGCTTACTTGACGCTAATTATACATTTATTTACTGTAGGACAGTTGGGCTTATGTGTGTATAGCAACTGTAAATATGATTTGTGGAAAATTATAATTTTTAACACTTTATACCCTGCCACAGAAAGTGAAGTGTGTTTTCTGTCTTAAGAGAAATTCCTATATCCCTTCAATCGAAAAAGCAGGTTTATATCCTATAAAATGTAAACTGCCATCTTATGACTTATAAAAACACGTATAGGCTTCTAAATGAAATAATTTTATGACCGGCCAATGCTATAAACGATGGTTTTTTCTTAGAAGTATTTATATTTCCGGAAACACAAGTGTATCAATGTATTATACATTATGCGCCTTATTTTACGCTAAATAAAAATTTATAGGTTTTTCATTAACATTCTCTTTTTAGGCAACCGTTTTAACGACATGAATATATTCACTCATTCAGGTGCAAGATGCTACATACTCTTAAATTGTATCCTTTAGCCATGCTTTAAATTGGCTCATGCATATTACATAGTAAAAAAAACCATGCAAAACACTAAACAATAGTTATTAGGACACATAATCAAGATTGTAACATCTGCTTTAAACCCTTCATTTTAGGGAAGGCGGTTCATTCCAATTTTGGTTTTTGTGAGGGAATTTATGAAGATAATAGTTCGTTAGTTAGCTATAATAGGTTATGTTAATTTATTATTGTACGTATATATGTATTTAAAAAAATGTTGTATTAAATATTATTTCTCTAGTTTTAATTATAGTTTACAATATTGAATATACATATAAAGGAAAAATATAATATCAGGTTTTTGTTATAAATATTAGATTAAGAGACCAATGCAATTTCTACAAATTAAATTTTAAGTTTTAAGTAAGGAAATATATTAGCGTGTCAACCTTTTGAAAACTATAAATACTACACAACATAAAAACTAAAAATGACAAATTTGCTTACTAAGCAAACAAGCGACCGAAAAAGCACGACCATGCATGTATGTACGCTTAGACTAACGTGTAAAACTTTTCATGGGGATCCATGAACCATTTTGGGATAGAGTACTAGAATAAAATTTTTACCAGATATACTTTATTTTTCTAAATTTAATTCTTGGGGATACTTCATTCTGTTTCGCAGGCCAACACCTCACTTGAGCTCTGTAATTCCTTCGCATTAAGAATACAAGGATACAAAAAGAATTCGATACTTTTAAGTTTTGATATTTTTGTGCTGTAAGATTCTAATTGTTTGGCTTTAAAAAATTCCGAATAACATTATAATATGTTTCAAACCATAATTTTGTATTTTACAATTAATTGTAACCCATTAAATTAAAGAACATGTATGATAGGGTTCTTTAAAAAAAATTACGATAATTTACACTTTTAACACTTAATTTTTTAATACTAAAACTCGGTAATTAATAAAAAGTTGTTAAATGAAATTTAGCTCACGAAATATATGTTAAATATCTTGGACATAAAGCTCAAATACATACAGTTGCTTATAAATTTCAAATTTATTTAAATTTGTTATATTTATTGTTTAAAATTGTATAACAAGTAAAAATATAGTATTCTAGCAGTAAATGTACAAAAACACATAAAAATTATGCCCAGCAAAGACGAGTTTTACCTAAATATACTTATATTTTCCTAAATGTACTTAAATTATAGTTATTAGAATTTGTTTAATACTACCGAGGTATTAAAATCATGAAATAGTTTTTCAATAACCATATACTCCTTTCACTGGTTTAGGCAATACGGATATTTTGTAATTGACTCTATTATATGGAATACTCATAAAATAAAAATGTAATATTTGGTAAATCAACAGTTGCGTTACTCGCCCGTATACTCAGTCCACCATCTGTGGTTCGTGTGCACGGATCTTTTGTATACTAAATAAACTGCTGGTTTCCTTTATTTGTTGGAAATAAAAACAAAGGATCCTCTAAGTGTTTCATTGAATTACGTAAATGTATTATTAACCTTTGATCTGCATAATTAATAGTTAAGGTATTTCGCTAACAATCTTACATGATGTAATACCTTAACTATATTACCCTAATTTAACATTAAATTATTAAAGGCCTACTCATTTATAGGTTTTCTAGCTTTCAAGCCTTTCATTGCAAGTATTTGATATTAAAGCTAAGTACATTCTCTCACAATGTGCCTTTGTTACCTGAGACTTTGACATAATAAGTAAGTAATAAGCCCTCCGATGTCTCAGTTTTACTTTGAGGTATATTCATTCCTAAAATCTTCTAAAAATTTCACATTTTAACATAAGCATACATTTTTATATGATTATTGATACATTTTTGTATGTAATTAGTTGTATAATTTTTTTATAAATTTAAAAGCACGTTAATGTAGACTAATTATTAGCAAGAGTATGAAGTGTCATGTCGAATAATATCCCTAGATAATGATGTATAAATAATAATCTAGCAGATAACTTGAGGCAGGGATAAGTCATATTATAACTTATGTTATATTGTTTTATTTAAACGTTTGTCATCTCAGAAAATTTTGTGTTGGCGTAACAAGAAATGGGTTTAATGTTAGTAGTAGTCGTGTTGTTACCAATATAAAAAAGCATGTGAAAGCCATGGGGGAGGTTGCATAGCATATTATTTAATATCTATGGAAACAACGTAGGTTTATAATTTAATATTTTAAATTTGATAGTGAAATGTAGCACCGTTTTTAATCTTCGTCCAACTCACAACTAGTCGCAGAAGTAGCACCAGGAACACTATTTGATGGCAAGAAGCACGACCAGGACCAGGACCAGGACTTACATGGATGAGGTACTTTCATTACTTAAAAATCACAGTTTATGATCTAAATATCACTTGTTACCTAAAACAGTTTAGGTCTTAGTTTAACGAATATTTATCACATCATAAAGTACCAGAAAAGTTAACATATTATACAGATTTTTTCTTGGGTTTATATTATAGTTGTAGCATTCTAAGTTAGGTTTTGTATATAACAGCTGATTTGTGTTTTGTACTTTTTTTTCATCCTCTCTGTACCCAACACATATAGTGGCAAGCGGTGTACAATCATTTCTGATCTGAAATCAGGTAGTTCTACCTGAAATAATGTTTTAATTAGTCATGTGTAGTACACAAATTTTAACGACATTCATGTTTTAAATTATATATGAGTACCTACCACATAAACATTTGAATCTCGTATTAAAGATTTGTTACTTTATTAGATTATGGTTGTATGTGTGAATATATTACTCTAAGACTCATTAGCCTGGAATCTTTATCGATTTGACCGTTTACGGTATTGCTAATTTGTCTATTTAAAAAAAAAAAATATTTTTCAGATTGTAGCTTTTACGTACCTAAGTTACGTAGTACACCAAACACTGCACTTTTAAACTTCTCATAAAATTATTACAGGCCATATTACAGAAATAAAAATATAATAAAAATTGACTAGAAATATTTCAAGTTTATTCGTTGCAAAAATCTCGTGTATAAGATTTCTCAATGATGGAAACCATACATAGTATAGGTGAATTGTTGGAAAAGGTTATATTATGGATGATTAATTTTTAAAGTACAAGCAATTTCACTTTTATAATATCCATAAATATTGAAATATAATAATTCATAAGATTTCATTGAACATGAAATAATAACATGTACTTAATGCTAGTAATAGTCATGACGTAAACAACAAGTAAAGGCAAAAACCGAAACAAAGAGAAACAGGTGAAATACACACACCAGTGTACGTATTAATATTTGTATCCAAGGAAACAACAAAGGATAGGTATCACAAAGCTTTAGGTGAATGCATTTGTTTTATTTACATAATTCGTTAACCTAAACCACGTTAGGTTGGTGAAGCAAGACAAGGAACAAGTGCAATGGCCAAAAGCTTGATAAAGGCCAGGACTTTTTTTAATTGTTCAGATTAATGTTCAAAGACGTTAGGGCGTGGAAAATCTACACCAGGAGTACTATGGTGAAGACCAGGATCGAGACAAGGATTTATGGACAACTTACTTAATGATTTACAATTCCAAGACTTTCACTAACTATTCTTTATACCCAAAGCAATATACATGCTAGTCTTGCAATTATCAATCACAGAAAAACACAGTGAAACAATTCCTATGTTATTATAACGCATTTTTAGTTAAGAGGATTTTAATGTTAAGGACTTTTGCAATGCATTTATTTTCTTTTGTAGTGATACTTATGTTGATTACATTAATATTTTGTATACGTAATCATAAAGAACTTGTTATTTATGGATTTAAATCCCTTCAGTACTATAATTGTACAGAAAGAATCAGTCTACAGTTATGTATTCTATCCAATCGAAATGTCAAGTCAAGTCAAGTCGCTGTGACTGTGGGGGGGGTGGATCCCGCCACATCTTTCAAGGCCTCTGCCGGTTAGGCTTTTGCCTTGTGTCTCGAGGGTCATAGCCCTAATAGCTTTCGCTACCTGTCAGTGGGGTGAAGTGTCGTGGTGCAGTCGAAGTTGTAGTCGATGTCATCAGTCATCCATAGGAAGACGCAGTTGGGGGACCTCCTGGGCGCGAAGCTTACGGATGTGATCCCACGGTGAGGACTCTGCAGCTTCCTCAAGGCTCGATGTCAGGCCTTCTACGAAGCTCCTGATGGTAGGGACGTTGGACGAAGCCCTGACTACGGTGTTCCTCACGAACCAGGGCGACCCAGTGGCCCGCCGGAGACACACGCTCTGGACAGCGAGCAACTGCCTCCTTGTGGTCTTGCAGGTGAGGTGGTACCCAGCCATCCTCAGGTTGGCAGAAGAGGCCGTGAGAAGCGCATCGTCCGCGTACAGGGAGAGCTGCACTCTCGGAGCGACCGGAAAGTCGTTTGTGTACCACAGGTACAGGATCGGGCCAAGGAATGATCCATGTGGCACACCAGATGTCACTGGGCGGGTCGTGGAGGTGAATCGGGCAACGCTGACGGAGAAGGTCCGGAGGTGGAGATAGCTGCGGAGCAGCCGGAAAATCCTGCCAGGCAATGGAGACGATGACAGCTTGAAGAGCAGTCCCTCGTGCCACACCTTGTCGAAGGCTTTGCTCACGTCTATCAGGACCGAAGTGGAGTGGTGCTTCCTTCCTACAGCTCCGTTTATGTTGTTCAGGACTCTGCAAAGCTGAAGGGTGGTGGAGTGGCCAGTGCGGAAGCCGAATTGTTCTGTTCTGATAGACGTGAAGAACTCCTCAGGAAATCTCGCCAAGACGATCTTCTCCAGAATCTTGGAGAGCACAGGCAGGAGGGAGATCGGCCTGTGGTTCTCCGGGAAGAGAGGGTCCTTGCCGGGCTTGGGTATCATGATCACCTTGGCATCCTTCCAGGTGGTCGGGAAGTGAGCCAGGCGTAAGCATGAGTTGAAGATGCAGGTGATCGTGACGATCACCCAAGCCGGCAGGTTCTTCAATGCTGGAGTTCCTAAGGAGTCCCTGCCAGGGGCCTTCTTCGGTCGAAGGCGGCGAATGTGGTCTTGCACTTCAAGTGTAGTCACAGTGGGCAGTAGGTCGTCTTCGTCAGGTTGGTATTCCTCCAGGAAGTTTTCAATCATTTCGCACGTGTCCTCGTCGTAGATATCCGCATGTGGAGAGAATTGGCCTTCCATGGTGTCGGCGATGTTCAGAGAGTTCAGACTCAGAAGATCCAAGAAGATTAAAAGTCAAGAAAAACAAGAGCCCAAATAAATTTTACATGAATAAAGGACTACTGACTGGCCAAGCATCCACCTCGACTTTTAGGGTTGATTCTTCTGAAAAAGAGGCCCGGATTGCGGCTCCTGCTGCCCCAGCGACCTCCCACGGCCTGATGGGGACCGTCCACCACCTGCCGACTGCATCTCGACCTAGCAACGACGTGCCACCCGGGACAGGAGAACAGGGCCCGGGTGAATTCGGGATTACCCCCGAGAGCTGCCAGGGTGTGGCGACCAAGTGCCAGGGGAACTTACGCCGGTCGGAATCCCAAAAATGCCTTTCCAAAGGCCACCTGACACCACCGGGGACTTCTGCTCCAGTTGCCCAGCTGATGGATCCAGCTACTTCTGAGGCCAACTCTGGAACTTCAGGCCGTCCTGCCGCGGGTCTGCGGAAACGACAAGCGGCTCCAGCTTCGACTCTTCCTCCGACGGACACCAACACAGGCGAAGACATGGACGTCGAGCGAGGGCCACGCATTTCTCCCATCATTATGGACGTCCCCAAAGGATGGGCCAGCCATGCTGTTACCATCAAACAGCTGGTTTGGGGCGACCTGGAGGCAATCTGCACCGCTCGGACGCTACGGCTGAAGACGAGCACCGTGGCCCACTTTCGGCAACTACAAAGGTACTTACAGGAACAGGGGCTGAAGTTCCACACTTTCGCCATGACCACTGAGCGCCTCCTCAAGGTTGTGAGCAAAGGTCTCCCAGCCACCCTATCGCCGGAAGAGGTCGTCGAGGCTTTCCAAGGAGATGGCTATGGCATCGTGGAGGCCAAGCTCCTGAAGACAAGACGTGGACAACCGACCAGCCTGTGGCTCATCACCCTCCGTGGAGGCGACGGGCTCCGGCCTCCTACTGATGTCTACACCGCCCGGACTCTGTTCTTCTGCAGGCTGGAGGTCAGGAAGTACACCAGGCCTAGTGGACCAGTCCAGTGCCACCGATGCCAGGGTTTTGGGCATGGCTCCAGCCACTGCCACCGTGAGCTCCGCTGCGTACGATGCGGTGATAATCATCCGTCAAGCCTCTGCCCGAAGGAAGCTTCAACCCCGGCCAGATGCTGCAATTGTGGAGAGGCCCACTCTGCCAACTACCGTGGGTGTGTCACCTTCAAAAACGAGAAGCAGCTCTCGTATGCTGCCATTGCCAGAAGGGTTCAGGGGCCTGTACCTTCCAGGATTGAGCCTCCTAAGCCTCGAGAAGCTCCTGCTCCTGCCCCTCCTGCCACCGTAGATGACACCGTGGAGCCCTCCACTGAAAACCGGGAGGAAGGTGACTTCGAGATGGTAAGGCGTCGACGTCATCGCCCAGCTCGGAAGCCGGAAAATCGGGGGGCTCGTTCTCGTTCAACTCCGAAGACCTCAACCTCCGAGACACGTCAACAACCTGCCTCTCATCAACTAGAGAACCCAACAATCGAGGACACACCTGCCCCTGCCAGACCAACACTACCCAGGCCCACACCGAGATCTCGTGCTGAGCCACCTAAGCCTGCTTCCAGCCCTGAACTACAAGCCCAGCCGCCCACAAAAAACATCACGCCGATTTCTCACCCAGTTTCCCTCCTGCCTCAGGATCTCAAGGTAAGACTAAATTAGATTCTTACTCAGCTGACCAACATAGTGGCGTTGATGTCACGCCTCATGGACACGTTGTCCGCCAACGTCCATGGGTAAGCTGAGAGTTGTCAGCTGGAACGCCGACGGGCTGGCAAACAAGCGGCTGGAACTCGGTCAGCTACTAACTGAAATGGATGTCGACGTCGCTCTTCTACAGGAAACTCACTTCAGGGCGACAGATCGCTTCAATATTCCCAATTACTACATATAACGCACCGATAGGCAGCTGCAGAACAACCAACCCGGCGGAGGCTCGGCGATCATGGTGCATCGGTGAGTGACCCATCGTCTCCTGGCAGAAGTCCCTGCCCCAGGAGCTGAGATCACCCGGATTGCCATCCACTACAGCGGAGCCGAATTGGAGATTGCCTCCCTCTACAATCCACCTAGAAACACGCTGCAAACTCGCTGCCTTGATGCCCTGCTGCGTCCTGGTTCCCCTGCACTTGTTGGTGGGGACCTGAATGCAAAGCATCTGGACTGGGGATGCCGGAAACACCAACTCCAACGGCAGAAGTCTCCACCGTTTCCTGGATAACCGACTCCACATACAACTACTGACATCTGAGGAGCCTACGCACTACAATCACAATGGACGGCACCTCCCGGAAATACTGGACATCGGTCTAGCTGGCTCGCTGGACGGACTTATCGAGGTGTTTGCAGTGTCTGATCTCTCGTCAGACCACGTGCCAGTTGTCTTCGACCTCTCGGACGACGGAGCGCCATCATATCCTCCTGCTCGTCCCACCAAGATCAACTGGCACCGCTTTGCAAACCACCTCGCTGACAGACATCGGCCACCACCAACTCCTGCCGAGTCACCGGACCAGCTAGACCGACAAGTACACGACTTGACTTCCATCCTCCAAGAAGCTATGACGGCCTCGTCATCTCCTCTCTCCCGGACTGACATCACTCCACCTCTACCCGAGGAGTTGAGAGAGGAGATTCGTCTTCGTCGCAGACTGCGAAGGGAGTACCAGCATTCCCGATGTCCCCCCGCCAAGCAGACCTTCAACCGCCAGGCCAGGAAGTCCTCTCGTCTGTTGGCTGAACACAGAGCGACTGCGTGGGATGACTTTGTGGAACATCAAGCTGACGGTGGTGTCGGCGGCATCTGGAAAATCTCCAGGGCACTTCGAGGGGAGAAGAAGACCAACCGACCACTTCATGGACAGCGTGGTATTGTCTACTCCCCTGGAGATCGAGCAGAGGCCTTCGCCGACACCATGGAAGGCCAATTCTCTCAACACGCGGCTGTCTACGACGAGGACACGTGCGAAATGATTGAAAACTTCCTGGAGGAATACCAACCTGACGAAGACGACCTACTGCCAACTGTGACTACACTTGAAGTGCAAGACCACATTCGCCGCCTTCGCCCGAAGAAGGCCCCTGGCCCGGACTCCTTAGGAACTCCAGCATTGAAGAACCTGCCGGCTTGGGTGATCGTCACGATCACCTGCATCTTCAACTCATGCCTACGCCTGGCTCACTTCCCGACCACCTGGAAGGATGCCAAGGTGATCATGATACCCAAGCCCGGCAAGGACCCTCTCTTCCCGGAGAACCACAGGCCGATCACCCTCCTGCCAGTGCTCTCCAAGATTCTGGAGAAGGTCGTCTTGGCGAGATTCCCTGAGGAGTTCTTAACGTCTATCAGGACAGAACAATTCGGCTTCCGCACTGGCCACTCCACCACCCTTCAGCTTCGCAGAGTCCTGAACAACATCACCAAAGCTGTAGGAAGGAAGCACCACTCCACTTCGGTCCTGATAGACGTGAGCAAAGCCTTCGACAAAGTGTGGCTCGAGGGACTGCTCTTCAAGCTGTCATCGTCTCCATTGCCTGACAGTATTTTCCGGCTGCTCCGCAGCTATCTCCACCTCCGGAACTTCTCCGTCAGCGTTGCCCGATTCACCTCCACGACCCGCCCAGTGACATCTGGTGTGCCACATGGATCAGTCCTCGGCCCGATCCTGTACCTGTGGTACACAAACGACTTTCCGGTCGCTCCGAGAGTGCAGCTCTCCCTGTACGCGGACGATACGCTTTTCACGGCCACTTCTGCCAACCTGAGGATGGCTGGGTTCTACATCCAGCGGCAGCTGCACCTACTGGAGCCCTGGTTGACCAAGTGGAGGATCAAGTTCAACGTTGACAAATGTGAAGCCATAAACTTCACGAGGACTAGGTGACAAACGGACGGCCGTCACCAGTCACTCAACGGCGACGACATACCGTGGAAGACTTCATTCAAGTACCTAGGGGTACTCCTGGACTCCAAGGTGACCTTCACACCCCACGTCAAGAGGATCTGTGGCTAAGCGAGGAAGGGCTTCGGCAGCATCGGCCCCCTGCTCAACTCCACGAAGTTACTGACCAGGACGAAGGTCCTGCTCTACACGGCTCTGATACGACCAGTGCTCACATATGCGGCCCCAGCATGGTACCACCTCACCTGCAAGACCGCAAGGAGGCAGTTGTTCGCTGTCCAGAGTGTGTGTCTCCGGCGGGCCACTGGGTCGCCCTGGTTCGTGAGGAACACCGTAGTAAGGGCTTCGTCCAACGTCCCTACCATCAGGAGCTTCGTAGAAGGCCTGACATCGAGCCTTGAGGAAGCTGCAGAGTCCTCACCGTGGGATCACATCCGTGAGCTTCGCGCCCAGGAGGTCCCCCAACTGCGTCTTCCTATGGATGACTGATGACATCGATTACAACTTCGGCTGCACCACGACACTTCACCCCACTGACAGGTAGCGAAAGCTACTAGGGCTATGACCCTCGAGACACAAGCTTAAAGCCTAACCGGCAGAGGCCTTGAAAGATGTGGGGGATCCATCCCCCACAGTCACAGCGACTTGACTTGTTAACAAAATACTTTACAATTTGGTATAAACTATTATAAACTGATTCTTTCTGTACACATAGAGTACAAACAGGACTATAAACCATAAATCACAAGTTCTTCATGTTTGTGTACAAGAAAAATAATTCTTAACAGAAAATAAGTGTTTATATGACGCTGTATGAACACCTGTGGCATTTGCCTGTTCGTATTTATAAAACTCCCGTAGGCCGGCACAGTTTCCCTTTTCTTGAAGGATTAAATTATCTGCAGGACTTAAAGCTCTCATGCAACCTCAGTGAACCGTGGTATGACGTAGCACTATCTTGTACTAGACCAGTGGAGGTATCGATTACAATGCGAACGCAAGGTTACTTCGAAATACCTCTAGCTAAGAACCAGTCTTCGTTTGAAGACAAAACTAGTAATATCGAGTAATCGTTAATATGCGGAAGAACCGGTTATATTTCCAATCGCAAGCATACAATTACATTCAACAAAACAGTACTTGAAAAACAGCAAGGCGTGATAAGAAAACGCCTTAGAAGTAACCAAGAAAGAAATCTACTCTTCCTATTAGTCAACCTTAAACTGGTGAATATATAGTAAGCTCTTAAGTTGAGAAATAGTTTCTCATTGTTTTTACTTAAAATAAAGATATACAGGGTGGTTATAAATTATTGTACATATTTTAGGATTGAATAAATAAATAACCAATCAACTTAAAAACATGGGAATTGTTTTATTAAATTGTAAATTTAAAACAGTTTTATATAATGACTGAAAATTAATAATTGTACACATTACAATAATTATAAAAAGTAGTTATAAAAAGAAAGTAAAAATGTCACTTAAACTGTGGGTGTAAGGTATGATTCTTCTTAATGACTTGTGTTGTGACATAGTCAGCTGGTCAACAATGGATCTTTCCACACCAGCTGTTAATTACAGTTGACTAAACAAACACTAAACTAACCTCAGTATCAAACTGGCTAGTGTGCAAGAAAAAGCAAGGTGTGTTCTTTGGTTTCATGAAAGCAGATCTTGTAATAACTATTCAAAGAAGGTTTATGGCCGCAATCCTCCGAGTAACAATTCTATGAAACGCTGGTATATGCAGTTTGAACAGACGGGAAGTGTCCAACATAGAAAAGGTGCTGGTAGAACTCCAGTTTCTGAAGCTATTGTTGATCAAGTAAGAGAATTGTTTACGAGGAGCCCTGGTAAGTCTACTCGGCGTGCAAGTTTGGAATTAGGATTACCTCGATCAACAGTCTTAAAAATTTTGCACAAACACCTTAAGCTCCATCCATACAAAATTCAGTTATTACATGAACTAAAACCTAACGATAAACCTCGACGCTACGATTTTGCTGTTAGATTACTTGACCTCGAAGAACAAACAATAAACATTGGAGAAAGCAATTTCTTGAAAAAAGTAATTTTTTCTGATGAAGCAACCTTTCATGTTTCTGGTAAGGTGAATAGACACAATTGTAGGATTTGGGGTACTGAAAATCCTCATAATGTTCGAGAACGAGAAATAGACAGCCCTAAAATAAACGTTTGGTGTGCATTGGCTATAGATGAAGTGATAGGACCCTTTTTCTTCGCAGAACCGACAGTCACTAAAGAGGTATACCTCGACATGCTTGAACTTTTTGCAATACCGTAAATTGAGCATAGACAACCAAATGTTTACTGGCAGCAAGATGGTGCCCCTTCACACTGGGGTAAGATAGTACGTGACTACCTAAATGACACGTTTCCTGGTCGTTGGATTGGACGGGATGGTCCGATTCCTTGGCCTCCACGTTCCCCAGACATTACACCCTTAGACTTTTTTGTGGGGCTATGTCAAGGACAGAGTCTTCGCCAATAAAGTTCAAGATATTGAGGAACTCAAGAATACAGTTCGAGAGGTTATTGGAAGCATAACTCCAGCAATGCTCAGAAACACATTGTGTGAGTTTGGAATTTAGACTACAAACTTTGCGTGCAAACCTCGGAGAGCACGTGGAATTAGTTTAGTTTCCTCGTAAAAGTATGAGTAACAGTAATCTTTTTGTACTTCATTGGTAATAAAAACTGTTTTAAATTTGCTATTTAATAAAACAATTTCCATGTTTTTAAGTTGATTTGTTATTTATTTATTCAATCTTAAAATGTTTACAATAATTTATAACCACCCTGTATATTTATATATATATTTATCGGATTATTTTAAATGTTCACAGTATTTTAGGAAAACACTGATATTTTATTTGAAGAACTGCAAATTTGAACTGTTGAAAAGATAGTAAACATGATAATGGTCATTAGAATATATTTCTCACTATTTTACTTGTTTACTTTCTAGCTTCCTAAAAATATTGCGATATTTATTTGAGAGAATAACACACAGGTGCATATGTAAACTCTTACGAGACTGTACAAAATATTTGAGATAATATGATAGTAGCTTAACAATACCGATCATTCAGTAATAACATTAATTCATCAAATTTACATAATTAGCATATAACGAGCATAGTCTATATGTGTTGTTATATATAAATAAAAAGATCTCAACTATTCCGATATAGGTTGAGGACAAAGAAAGATACAATATTCTTTAGGATATACAACAGACTGGAAATATACTTTACATATCGTTTAAACTACCGTGGTGTCTTTGAATAACCTTTCAATTGTTGATTAAAAATACCAGAATGAAAATGTTTAAGTTAAAATAAAAGAGATGTAAATCCGAGGCCAGCGGCACTTGATGTACTTTAACCTATAAAGCAATTTTTTAAGAACAGGTTAAACCCTATTGTTTCTCAAAGGTAATATTCGTAGGATATCTACGTACAGAAAAGATCCACAGAGAGTATTCATACAACTACTACTCTGCAAGTTACAAAATTAAATCATCTCGATTTACTAAACACAATAGAAAATAATTTTTAAAATGTTATTTTAAAATAAATTATTATTTTAATTTTCGTATAACTATATTGACTACTACTGTTATTTAATGGCATCATCGTTTAAACAATAGGTAAAAAATTATTTACAATTTTATTATATAAAATAAAAAATATTAGTATCAAAAATGTTTGAAATGATGATTAAATAATTACTTAATACGCTTGGTTCTAAAATTATTACATAATTCTAAATTATGATACACATTTTATAGATTAGATCTTTCAAACTTGGCATCATTGGTGTTACCAGGAATATCTATAAACCATCAAATTTAATCGTTTTACTAATCCTTCTATCTTAAAAATACTAAGGATTCTCTGTACTGTTCAATCAAAAATTAACACTGTTATATAATGGTTTTGAAAAGAATTAATTATCAATAAATATGTATCACACCATAAAGTACATTAATATTATTTAAACTTATTTGTGTTTTTGTAGTCAAGTGAAGTTACTCTTTAACTGTATTAAGTAACTATAAAGGTGTTGATATTTACGATTTATGATTTGTTGTGTAACATAGTATATTTAAATTGAAGATATTTACACCAATAAAATTTAAAATTTAAGCAATAAAATAACAAAGTAGAACATTAATCTGATTTATTACAAATAAAGCCCATCTATTTAACGATCTGATATTTGCAGCAAGGTAAATTCGTTATTCGTTGGCTGAGCCACATTCATACTCAAACAAAGCAAGCAAAATTAACCACCAGACATGAATGAATACTATCGCAATTGCAATGTATAGTGAAAACATAACAAAATATTTATTTTTAAGAAATATCTTGTTCTTTTATACTTTTAAATAAAATGGTTTTAAAATGTTTATTGTAACTTGTGTAACATTCTATACGATTATTTCTGCACAGTTATATCACTGAAAGATTAAAAAAAATCCCAAATCAGAAGTTCTTTATGTTTGTCCACAAAATATATGAACGTTATTTGTTGATTACGATATATGAATTGTTGATATGACTAATAATCCTTAGTCATTTGGTATTCGCCAATTACAATTGGTTTTAAATATTAACTCTACTATAAAATGCAAAAAAGATATCACTTAAAAATTTTAAGTAAATAATATTCCTAGTAATATTTACACTTTTTATTAAATATAAACTCATATAAAACATTTGGAATGTTATAGAAAATAATTGTAAACTGACTCTTTCTTTTCTTTACGGATATTATATTATTTGGAAAATATATGGAAAATGAATTTAAACTTATTCTTTCTGTATAGTTAGATTATAAAAGATTTAAAAATCCCCAAATCACAAGTTTTTTCTGTGTTCCCACGAAACTTTAGATAGTTATTTTTCGATTAAGATAATCATAACTAACAAGAAAATAAAATCATTGTGAAATTTCGTTAAAGATTAAAATCCTTGTAATGGCAAACGTGTTATAATTGTATAGCGTTATAATTGTGTTGCGTAAAAATAACTATTTCACAGTTATTCCTGTGTTTAATAATCGCTAAAACTAGAATGTAATTCTCTTTGAGTAAGAATTAGTTAGAGCACTTCGATGTCTAAATAATGAATATAAACTAAATAACTCGTGTATAGTTCCATGTCTGATTTTTGTCTTCGCCGTAGTACTCCTGGTGTAGATTTTCAAAGTCCTCTTGAATGATTTTGATCATAAAACATAAGAATGAAAAATGTCCTGGTCCTTATCAAGCTTTGCCCAACACACCTTTTCTGCTCCTACTTCTCCAACCCAACATGGTGATAGCATAACAACATTTGTAAACAAAATCGTTAAATTAGGTAACCCAAAAACATTTAAATATCTGCTTGTTGATGTTTCCATGGATACTTAAAAATATATAAATACACTGTCGTGTAATATTCACCTGTATCTTTTTATTTTCGTATTTACCTTAATTAATGTGGATTTACAATCTCACATGATAGTACACAGTGTGTTGACATGTTAAATAATTCACCAATCATTGTTAAATATAAGAACCAAAAATATACGCTAACGCTCAGCCAAATCCGTACAATTGTCATGCACTAATATCAGACACAGTAATGCAGCTATTTTTGGAAGAGTTGATTGTATGAGTTTTCAGTTTAGCTCCAGTTTACCTTCCTCTTACGTGCAGCAACTGAAATAAACCGTCCTCCACACAAACAAATCTTACGTCCAAGACAATCTTCCCAAAATTACATAGGTAACGTGAGAAGGTATGGTTGAGGGAGGAAGGCAGTCAATGTTGTGAACGTGTCAAAACGATGCGGGGGTTTCGTGTTAACTTTTTTAAGTTTTCGATTATTTTTTAATCCCTTTAGACGAACATGACTCGAATTTTAAGACATTTGCAACAGCATCAGGTTTTAGACGGTGCACTAAGAAGAAACTGAACTGGAGCTAAACTCAACATCCACACTGAATCAGTTCTTCCCGCCATATCTGGTGGTACTGAAGACTAGGTAGCTCTATTGTGCTTTTGTATCGCGTCAGTCAACATCGTAGTGCTCTCACTTGTTCACCTGATAAGACATGAGGATACAGGGTGTGTTATGAAATTAATGAGCATTTTCTAAAAAAAAATCTTGTGATTGGTATAAATAAACAAAATACTTCAACACATCCACTTTCTGCATCAATATACGCTTGGAAAGCACCCTGGAACTCCTCGATTGGAATGCCTCTCAGAAACCTTATAGCTTCAGATTGGATGTTCCCCACCGACTCCCAGGCTTTCCCTTCAGGTCTATCTTCACTCGGAGGGATTAAAATAAATCACACGGAGCTATGTCAGGGCTGTAAGGAGGGTGGGACTCCACGGTGACGTATATCTGGGTTGGGTAGTTGGTAACGACAAAGGCAGTGTGGCTAGGGGCATTTTCGTAATGGAGCTTGAAGATGACTTTAATATCAGTCCGTACCCGGGCGATTCAGCGTTTTAGTCTCGAGCACCTCTAGATAAATTGTTGCGTTTACAGTTTTTCCTTGCGGTAAAAACTGAAAATGGACGATACCTTGAACGTCAGAGAAGACAATCATCGTTGTTTTGATACGACACCTTTTTAAGTGCACCTTTTTTTGGACAGTATTGTGTGTGCTACACGGAGCTCTGCCTTTTGGATTACAATATGTACTAATGCAGTTGTATACCTCAAACTTCTATCAAAGACTTCTGCTAGGGTTATTCAGGATATCATTAACTCAGGCAGGGTGCACTGCCGATTTTGAAGTTTAGCTGACATATTATTCTTCAAAATTATTTATTCTATATCTTCATGAAACAGAAATTTTAATAATAATACTTTATATTTTTAATAATAATATTACAAAGATACAATTTAATGTGTAAATCTAACAGGTCTTGCAGGTGAGGTGGTACCATGCTGGGGCCGCATATGTGAGCACTGGTCGTATCAGAGCCGTGTAGAGCAGGACCTTCGTCCTGGTCAGTAACTTCGTGGAGTTGAGCAGGGGGCCGATGCTGCCGAAGCCCTTCCTCGCTTAGCCACAGATCCTCTTGACGTGGGGTGTGAAGGTCACCTTGGAGTCCAGGAGTACCCCTAGGTACTTGAATGAAGTCTTCCACGGTATGTCGTCGCCGTTGAGTGACTGGTGACGGCCGTCCGTTTGTCACCTAGTCCTCGTGAAGTTTTATGGCTTCACATTTGTCAACGTTGAACTTGATCCTCCACTTGGTCAACCAGGGCTCCAGTAGGTGCAGCTGCCGCTGGATGTAGAACCCAGCCATCCTCAGGTTGGCAGAAGTGGCCGTGAAAAGCGTATCGTCCGCGTACAGGGAGAGCTGCACTCTCGGAGCGACCGGAAAGTCGTTTGTGTACCACAGGTACAGGATCGGGCCGAGGACTGATCCATGTGGCACACCAGATGTCACTGGGCGGGTCGTGGAGGTGAATCGGGCAACGCTGACGGAGAAGTTCCGGAGGTGGAGATAGCTGCGGAGCAGCCGGAAAATACTGTCAGGCAATGGAGACGATGACAGCTTGAAGAGCAGTCCCTCGAGCCACACTTTGTCGAAGGCTTTGCTCACGTCTATCAGGACCGAAGTGGAGTGGTGCTTCCTTCCTACAGCTTTGGTGATGTTGTTCAGGACTCTGCGAAGCTGAAGGGTGGTGGAGTGGCCAGTGCGGAAGCCGAATTGTTCTGTCCTGATAGACGTTAAGAACTCCTCAGGGAATCTCGCCAAGACGACCTTCTCCAGAATCTTGGAGAGCACTGGCAGGAGGGTGATCGGCCTGTGGTTCTCCGGGAAGAGAGGGTCCTTGCCGGGCTTGGGTATCATGATCACCTTGGCATCCTTCCAGGTGGTCGGGAAGTGAGCCAGGCGTAGGCATGAGTTGAAGATGCAGGTGATCGTGACGATCACCCAAGCCGGCAGGTTCTTCAATGCTGGAGTTCCTAAGGAGTCCGGGCCAGGGGCCTTCTTCGGGCGAAGGCGGCGAATGTGGTCTTGCACTTCAAGTGTAGTCACAGTTGGCAGTAGGTCGTCTTCGTCAGGTTGGTATTCCTCCAGGAAGTTTTCAATCATTTCGCACGTGTCCTCGTCGTAGACAGCCGCGTGTTGAGAGAATTGGCCTTCCATGGTGTCGGCGAAGGCCTCTGCTCGATCTCCAGGGGAGTAGACAGTACCACGCTGTCCATGAAGTGGTCGGTTGGTCTTCTTCTCCCCTCGAAGTGCCCTGGAGATTTTCCAGATGCCGCCGACACCACCGTCAGCTTGATGTTCCACAAAGTCATCCCACGCAGTCGCTCTGTGTTCAGCCAACAGACGAGAGGACTTCCTGGCCTGGCGGTTGAAGGTCTGCTTGGCGGGGGGACATCGGGAATGCTGGTACTCTCCCTTCGCAGTCTGCGACGAAGACGAATCTCCTCTCTCAACTCCTCGGGTAGAGGTGGAGTGATGTCAGTCCGGGAGAGAGGAGATGACGAGGCCGTCATAGCTTCTTGGAGGATGGAAGTCAAGTCGTGTACTTGTCGGTCTAGCTGGTCCGGTGACTCGGCAGGAGTTGGTGGTGGCCGATGTCTGTCAGCGAGGTGGTTTGCAAAGCGGTGCCAGTTGATCTTGGTGGGACGAGCAGGAGGATATGATGGCGCTCCGTCGTCCGAGAGGTCGAAGACAACTGGCACGTGGTCTGACGAGAGATCAGACACTGCAAACACCTCGATAAGTCCGTCCAGCGAGCCAGCTAGACCGATGTCCAGTATTTCCGGGAGGTGCCGTCCATTGTGATTGTAGTGCGTAGGCTCCTCAGATGTCAGTAGTTGTATGTGGAGTCGGTTATCCAGGAAACGGTGGAGACTTCTGCCGTTGGAGTTGGTGTTCCGGCATCCCCAGTCCAGATGCTTTGCATTCAGGTCCCCACCAACAAGTGCAGGGGAACCAGGACGCAGCAGGGCATCAAGGCAGCGAGTTTGCAGCGTGTTTCTAGGTGGATTGTAGAGGGAGGCAATCTCCAATTCGGCTCCGCTGTAGTGGATGGCAATCCGGGTGATCTCAGCTCCTGGGGCAGGGACTTCTGCCAGGAGACGATGGGTCACTCACCGATGCACCATGATCGCCGAGCCTCCGCCGGGTTGGTTGTTCTGCAGCTGCCTATCGGTGCGTTTATATGTAGTAATTGGGAATATTGAAGCGATCTGTCGCCCTGAAGTGAGTTTCCTGTAGAAGAGCGACGTCGACATCCATTTCAGTTAGTAGCTGACCGAGTTCCAGCCGCTTGTTTGCCAGCCCGTCGGCGTTCCAGCTGACAACTCTCAGCTTACCCATGGACGTTGGCGGACAACGTGTCCATGAGGCGTGACATCAACGCCACTATGTTGGTCAGCTGAGTAAGAATCTAATTTAGTCTTACCTTGAGATCCTGAGGCAGGAGGGAAACTGGGTGAGAAATCGGCGTGATGTTTTTTGTGGGTGGCTGGGCTTGTAGTTCAGGGCTGGAAGCAGGCTTAGGTGGCTCAGCACGAGATCTCGGTGTGGGCCTGGGTAGTGTTGGTCTGGCAGGGGCAGGTGTGTCCTCGATTGTTGGGTTCTCTAGTTGATGAGAGGCAGGTTGTTGACGTGTCTCGGAGGTTGAGGTCTTCGGATTTGAACGAGAACGAGCCCCCCGATTTTCCGGCTTCCGAGCTGGGCGATGACGTCGACGCCTTACCATCTCGAAGTCACCTTCCTCCCGGTTTTCAGTGGAGGGCTCCACGGTGTCATCTACGGTGGCAGGAGGGGCAGGAGCAGGAGCTTCTCGAGGCTTAGGAGGCTCAATCCTGGAAGGTACAGGCCCCTGAACCCTCCTGGCAATGGCAGCATACGAGAGCTGCTTCTCGTTTTTGAAGGTGACACACCCACGGTAGTTGGCAGAGTGGGCCTCTCCACAATTGCAGCATCTGGCCGGGGTTGAAGCTTCCTTCGGGCAGAGGCTTGACGGATGATTATCACCGCATCGTACGCAGCGGAGCTCACGGTGGCAGTGGCTGGAGCCATGCCCAAAACCCTGGCATCGGTGGCACTGGACTGGTCCACTAGGCCTGGTGTACTTCCTGACCTCCAGCCTGCAGAAGAACAGAGTCCGGGCGGTGTAGACATCAGTAGGAGGCCGGAGCCCGTCGCCTCCACGGAGGGTAATGAGCCACAGGCTGGTCGGTTGTCCACGTCTTGTCTTCAGGAGCTTGGCCTCCACGATGCCATAGCCATCTCCTTGGAAAGCCTCGACGACCTCTTCCGGCGATAGGGTGGCTGGGAGACCTTTGCTCACAACCTTGAGGAGGCGCTCAGTGGTCATGGCGAAAGTGTGGAACTTCAGCCCCTGTTCCTGTAAGTACCTTTGTAGTTGCCGAAAGTGGGCCACGGTGCTCGTCTTCAGCCGTAGCGTCCGAGCGGTGCAGATTGCCTCCAGGTCGCCCCCAACCAGCTGTTTGATGGTAACAGCATGGCTGGCCCATCCTTTGGGGACGTCCATAATGATGGGAGAAATGCGTAGCCCTCGCTCGACGTCCATGTCTTCGCCTGTGTTGGTGTCCGTCGGAGGAAGAGTCGAAGCTGGAGCCGCTTGTCGTTTCCGCAGACCCGCGGCAGGACGGCCTGAAGTTCCAGAGTTGGCCTCAGAAGTAGCTGGATCCATCAGCTGGGCAACTGGAGCAGAAGTCCCCGGTGGTGTCAGGTGGCCTTTGGAAAGGCATTTTTGGGATTCCGACCGGCGTAAGTTCCCCTGGCACTTGGTCACCACACCCTGGCAGCTCTCGGGGGTAATCCCGAATTCACCCGGGCCCTGTTCTCCTGTCCCGGGTGGCACGTCGTTGCTAGGTCGAGATCCAGTCGGCAGGTGGTGGACGGTCCCCATCAGGCCGTGGGAGCTCGCTGGGGCAGCAGGAGCCGCAATCCGGGCCTCTTTTTCAGAAGAATCAACCCTAAAAGTCGAGGTGGATGCTTGGCCAGTCAGTAGTCCTTTATTCATGTAAAATTTATTTGGGCTCTTGTTTTTCTTGACTTTTAATCTTCTTGGATCTTCTGAGTCTGAACTCTCTGAACATCGCCGACACCATGGAAGGCCAATTCTCTCCACATGCGGATATCTACGACGAGGACACGTGCGAAATGATTGAAAACTTCCTGGAGGAATACCAACCTGACGAAGACGACCTACTGCCCACTGTGACTACACTTGAAGTGCAAGACCACATTCGCCGCCTTCGACCGAAGAAGGCCCCTGGCAGGGACTCCTTAGGAACTCCAGCATTGAAGAACCTGCCGGCTTGGGTGATCGTCACGATCACCTGCATCTTCAACTCATGCTTACGCCTGGCTCACTTCCCGACCACCTGGAAGGATGCCAAGGTGATCATGATACCCAAGCCCGGCAAGGACCCTCTCTTCCCGGAGAACCACAGGCCGATCTCCCTCCTGCCTGTGCTCTCCAAGATTCTGGAGAAGATCGTCTTGGCGAGATTTCCTGAGGAGTTCTTCACGTCTATCAAGACAGAACAATTCGGCTTCCGCACTGGCCACTCCACCACCCTTCAGCTTTGCAGAGTCCTGAACAACATAAACGGAGCTGTAGGAAGGAAGCACCACTCCACTTCGGTCCTGATAGACGTGAGCAAAGCCTTCGACAAGGTGTGGCACGAGGGACTGCTCTTCAAGCTGTCATCGTCTCCATTGCCTGGCAGGATTTTCCGGCTGCTCCGCAGCTATCTCCACCTCCGGACCTTCTCCGTCAGCGTTGCCCGATTCACCTCCACGACCCGCCCAGTGACATCTAGTGTGCCACATGGATCATTCCTTGGCCCGATCCTGTACCTGTGGTACACAAACGCCTTTCCAAAGGCCACCTGACACCACCGGGGACTTCTGCTCCAGTTGCCCAGCTGATGGATCCAGCTACTTCTGAGGCCAACTCTAGAACTTCAGGCCGTCCTGCCGCGGGTCTGCGGAAACGACAAGCGGCTCCAGCTTCGACTCTTCCTCCGACGGACACCAACACAGGCGAAGACATGGACGTCGAGCGAGGGCTACGCATTTCTCCCATCATTATGGACGTCCCCAAAGGATGGGCCAGCCATGCTGTTACCATCAAACAGCTGGTTGGGGGCGACCTGGAGGCAATCTGCACCGCTCGGACGCTACGGCTGAAGACGAGCACCGTGGCCCACTTTCGGCAACTACAAAGGTACTTACAGGAACAGGGGCTGAAGTTCCACACTTTCGCCATGACCACTGAGCGCCTCCTCAAGGTTGTGAGCAAAGGTCTCCCAGCCACCCTATCGCCGGAAGAGGTCGTCGAGGCTTTCCAAGGAGATGGCTATGGCATCGTGGAGGCCAAGCTCCTGAAGACAAGACGTGGACAACCGATTAGCCTGTGGCTCATTACCCTCCGTGGAGGCGACGGGCTCCGGCCTCCTACTGATGTCTACACCGCCCGGACTCTGTTCTTCTGCAGGCTGGAGGTCAGGAAGTACACCAGGCCTAGTGGACCAGTCCAGTGCCACCGATGCCAGGGTTTTGGGCATGGCTCCAGCCACTGCCACCGTGAGCTCCGCTGCGTACGATGCGGTGATAATCATCCGTCAAGCCTCTGCCCGAAGGAAGCTTCAACCCCGGCCAGATGCTGCAATTGTGGAGAGGCCCACTCTGCCAACTACCGTGGGTGTGTCACCTTCAAAAACGAGAAGCAGCTCTCGTATGCTGCCATTGCCAGGAGGGTTCAGGGGCCTGTACCTTCCAGGATTGAGCCTCCTAAGCCTCGAGAAGCTCCTGCTCCTGCCCCTCCTGCCACCGTAGATGACACCGTGGAGCCCTCCACTGAAAACCGGGAGGAAGGTGACTTCGAGATGGTAAGGCGTCGACGTCATCGCCCAGCTCGGAAGCCGGAAAATCGGGGGGCTCGTTCTCGTTCAGCTCCGAAGACCTCAACCTCCGAGACACGTCAACAACCTGCCTCTCATCAACTAGAGAACCCAACAATCGAGGACACACCTGCCCCTGCCAGACCAACACTACCCAGGCCCACACCGAGATCTCGTGCTGAGCCACCTAAGCCTGCTTCCAGCCCTGAACTACAAGCCCAGCCACCCACAAAAAACATCACGCCGATTTCTCACCCAGTTTCCCTCCTGCCTCAGGATCTCAAGGTAAGACTAAATTAGATTCTTACTCAGCTGACCAACATAGTGGCGTTGATGTCACGCCTCATGGACACGTTGTCCGCCAACGTCCATGGGTAAGCTGAGAGTTGTCAGCTGGAACGCCGACGGGCTGGCAAACAAGCGGCTGGAACTCGGTCAGCTACTAACTGAAATGGATGTCGACGTCGCTCTTCTACAGGAAACTCACTTCAGGGCGACAGATCGCTTCAATATTCCCAATTACTACATATAACGCACCGATAGGCAGCTGCAGAACAACCAACCCGGCGGAGGCTCGGCGATCATGGTGCATCGGTGAGTGACCCATCGTCTCCTGGCAGAAGTCCCTGCCCCAGGAGCTGAGATCACCCGGATTGCCATCCACTACAGCGGAGCCGAATTGGAGATTGCCTCCCTCTACAATCCACCTAGAAACACGCTGCAAACTCGCTGCCTTGATGCCCTGCTGCGTCCTGGTTCCCCTGCACTTGTTGGTGGGGACCTGAATGCAAAGCATCTGGACTGGGGATGCCGGAACACCAACTCCAACGGCAGAAGTCTCCACCGTTTCCTGGATAACCGACTCCACATACAACTACTGACATCTGAGGAGCCTACGCACTACAATCACAATGGACGGCACCTCCCGGAAATACTGGACATCGGTCTAGCTGGCTCGCTGGACGGACTTATCGAGGTGTTTGCAGTGTCTGATCTCTCGTCAGACCACGTGCCAGTTGTCTTCGACCTCTCGGACGACGGAGCGCCATCATATCCTCCTGCTCGTCCCACCAAGATCAACTGGCACCGCTTTGCAAACCACCTCGCTGACAGACATCGGCCACCACCAACTCCTGCCGAGTCACCGGACCAGCTAGACCGACAAGTACACGACTTGACTTCCATCCTCCAAGAAGCTATGACGGCCTCGTCATCTCCTCTCTCCCGGACTGACATCACTCCACCTCTACCCGAGGAGTTGAGAGAGGAGATTCGTCTTCGTCGCAGACTGCGAAGGGAGTACCAGCATTCCCGATGTCCCCCCGCCAAGCAGACCTTCAACCGCCAGGCCAGTAAGTCCTCTCGTCTGTTGGCTGAACACAGAGCGACTGCGTGGGATGACTTTGTGGAACATCAAGCTGACGGTGGTGTCGGCGGCATCTGGAAAATCTCCAGGGCACTTCGAGGGGAGAAGAAGACCAACCGACCACTTCATGGACAGCGTGGTACTGTCTACTCCCCTGGAGATCGAGCAGAGGCCTTCGCCGACACCATGGAAGGCCAATTCTCTCAACACGCGGCTGTCTACGACGAGGACACGTGCGAAATGATTGAAAACTTCCTGGAGGAATACCAACCTGACGAAGACGACCTACTGCCAACTGTGACTACACTTGAAGTGCAAGACCACATTCGCCGCCTTCGCCCGAAGAAGGCCCCTGGCCCGGACTCCTTAGGAACTCCAGCATTGAAGAACCTGCCGGCTTGGGTGATCGTCACGATCACCTGCATCTTCAACTCATGCCTACGCCTGGCTCACTTCCCGACCACCTGGAAGGATGCCAAGGTGATCATGATACCCAAGCCCGGCAAGGACCCTCTCTTCCCGGAGAACCACAGGCCGATCACCCTCCTGCCAGTGCTCTCCAAGATTCTGGAGAAGGTCGTCTTGGCGAGATTCCCTGAGGAGTTCTTAACGTCTATCAGGACAGAACAATTCGGCTTCCGCACTGGCCACTCCACCACCCTTCAGCTTCGCAGAGTCCTGAACAACATCACCAAAGCTGTAGGAAGGAAGCACCACTCCACTTCGGTCCTGATAGACGTGAGCAAAGCCTTCGACAAAGTGTGGCTCGAGGGACTGCTCTTCAAGCTGTCATCGTCTCCATTGCCTGACAGTATTTTCCGGCTGCTCCGCAGCTATCTCCACCTCCGGAACTTCTCCGTCAGCGTTGCCCGATTCACCTCCACGACCCGCCCAGTGACATCTGGTGTGCCACATGGATCAGTCCTCGGCCCGATCCTGTACCTGTGGTACACAAACGACTTTCCGGTCGCTCCGAGAGTGCAGCTCTCCCTGTACGCGGACGATACGCTTTTCACGGCCACTTCTGCCAACCTGAGGATGGCTGGGTTCTACATCCAGCGGCAGCTGCACCTACTGGAGCCCTGGTTGACCAAGTGGAGGATCAAGTTCAACGTTGACAAATGTGAAGCCATAAACTTCACGAGGACTAGGTGACAAACGGACGGCCGTCACCAGTCACTCAACGGCGACGACATACCGTGGAAGACTTCATTCAAGTACCTAGGGGTACTCCTGGACTCCAAGGTGACCTTCACACCCCACGTCAAGAGGATCTGTGGCTAAGCGAGGAAGGGCTTCGGCAGCATCGGCCCCCTGCTCAACTCCACGAAGTTACTGACCAGGACGAAGGTCCTGCTCTACACGGCTCTGATACGACCAGTGCTCACATATGCGGCCCCAGCATGGTACCACCTCACCTGCAAGACCTGTTAGATTTACACATTAAATTGTATCTTTGTAATATTATTATTAAAAATATAAAGTATTATTATTAAAATTTCTGTTTCATGAAGATATAGAATAAATAATTTTGAAGAATAATATGTCAGCTAAACTTCAAAATCGGCAGTGCACCCTGCCTGAGTTAATGATATCCTGAATAACCCTAGCAGAAGTCTTTGATAGAAGTTTGAGGTATACAACTGCATTAGTACATATTGTAATCCAAAAGGCAGAGCTCCGTGTAGCACACACAATACTGTCCAAAAAAAGGTGCACTTAAAAAGGTGTCGTATCAAAACAACGATGATTGTCTTCTCTGACGTTCAAGGTATCGTCCATTTTCAGTTTTTACCGCAAGGAAAAACTGTAAACGCAACAATTTATCTAGAGGTGCTCGAGACTAAAACGCTGAATCGCCCGGGTACGGACTGATATTAAAGTCATCTTCAAGCTCCATTACGAAAATGCCCCTAGCCACACTGCCTTTGTCGTTACCAACTACCCAACCCAGATATACGTCACCGTGGAGTCCCACCCTCCTTACAGCCCTGACATAGCTCCGTGTGATTTATTTTAATCCCTCCGAGTGAAGATAGACCTGAAGGGAAAGCCTGGGAGTCGGTGGGGAACATCCAATCTGAAGCTATAAGGTTTCTGAGAGGCATTCCAATCGAGGAGTTCCAGGGTGCTTTCCAAGCGTATATTGATGCAGAAAGTGGATGTGTTGAAGTATTTTGTTTATTTATACCAATCACAAGATTTTTTTTAGAAAATGCTCATTAATTTCATAACACACCCTGTATCCTCATGTCTTATCAGGTGAACAAGTGAGAGCACTACGATGTTGACTGACGCGATACAAAAGCACAATAGAGCTACCTAGTCTTCAGTACCACCAGATATGGCGGGAAGAACTGATTCAGTGTGGATGTTGAGTTTAGCTCCAGTTCAGTTTCTTCTTAGTGCACCGTCTAAAACCTGATGCTGTTGCAAATGTCTTAAAATTCGAGTCATGTTCGTCTAAAGGGATTAAAAAATAATCGAAAACTTAAAAAAGTTAACACGAAACCCCCGCATCGTTTTGACACGTTCACAACATTGACTGCCTTCCTCCCTCAACCATACCTTCTCACGTTACCTATGTAATTTTGGGAAGATTGTCTTGGACGTAAGATTTGTTTGTGTGGAGGACGGTTTATTTCAGTTGCTGCACGTAAGAGGAAGGTAAACTGGAGCTAAACTGAAAACTCATACAATCAACTCTTCCAAAAATAGCTGCATTACTGTGTCTGATATTAGTGCATGACAATTGTACGGATTTGGCTGAGCGTTAGCGTATATTTTTGGTTCTTATATTTAACAATGATTGGTGAATTATTTAACATGTCAACACACTGTGTACTATCATGTGAGATTGTAAATCCACATTAATTAAGGTAAATACGAAAATAAAAAGATACAGGTGAATATTACACGACAGTGTATTTATATATTTTTAAGTATCCATGGAAACATCAACAAGCAGATATTTAAATGTTTTTGGGTTACCTAATTTAACGATTTTGTTTACAAATGTTGTTATGCTATCACCATGTTGGGTTGGAGAAGTAGGAGCAGAAAAGGTGTGTTGGGCAAAGCTTGATAAGGACCAGGACATTTTTCATTCTTATGTTTTATGATCAAAATCATTCAAGAGGACTTTGAAAATCTACACCAGGAGTACTACGGCGAAGACAAAAATCAGACATGGAACTATACACGAGTTATTTAGTTTATATTCATTATTTAGACATCGAAGTGCTCTAACTAATTCTTACTCAAAGAGAATTACATTCTAGTTTTAGCGATTATTAAACACAGGAATAACTGTGAAATAGTTATTTTTACGCAACACAATTATAACGCTATACAATTATAACGTGTTTGCCATTACAAGGATTTTAATCTTCAACGAAATTTCACAATGATTTTATTTTCTTGGTAGTTATTGATTTGGGGATTTTTAAATCTTTTATAATCTAACTATACAGAAAGAATCAGTTTAAATTCATTTTCCATATATTTTCCAAATGATATAATATCCGTAAAGAAAATAAAGAGTCAGTTTACAATTATTTTCTATAACATTCCAAATGTTTTATATGAGTTTATACATATTTGATAAAAAGTATAAATATTACTAGGAATAATATTTACTTAAATTTTTTAAGAGATATCATTTTTGCATTTTATAGTAGGGTTAATATTTAAAACCAATTGTAATTGGCGAATACCAACTGACTAAGGATTATTAGTCATATCAACAATTCATATATCATAATCAACAAATAACGTTCATATATTTTGTGGACAAACATAAAGAACTTCTGATTTGGGATTTTTTAAATCTTTGAGTGATATAACTGTGCAGAAATAATCGTATAGAATGTTAAACAAGTTACAATAAACATTTTAAAACCATTTTATTTAAAAGTATAAAAGAGCAAGATATTTCTTACAAATAAAATATTTTGTTATGTTTTCACTATACATAGCAATTGCGATAGTATTCATTCATGTCTGATGGTTAATTTTGCTTGCTTTGTTTGTGTATGAACGTGGCTCAGCCAACGAATAACGAATTTACCTTGCTGCAAATATCAGATCGTTAAATAGATGGGCTTTATTTGTAATAAATCAGATTAATGTTCTACTTTGTTATTTTATTGCTTAAATTTTAAATTTTATTGGTTATTATCTTCAATTTAATTATACTATGTTACACAACAAATCATAAATCGTAAATATCAACACCTTTATAGTTACTTAATACGGTTAAAGAGTAACTTCAATTGACTACAAAAACACAAATAAGTTTCAATAATATTAATTTACTTTGTGGTGTGATACATATTTATTGATAATTAATTCTTTTCAACCATCATATAACAGTGTTAATTTTTGATTGAGCAGTACAGAGAATCCTTAGTATTTTTTATGATAGAAGGATTAGTAAAACGATTAAATTTGATGGTTTATAGATATTCTTGGTAACACCAATGATGCCAAGTTTGAAAGATCTAATCCATAAAATGTATATAATAATGTAGAATTCTGTAATAATTTCAGAACCAAGCGTATTAAGTAATTATTTAATCATCATTTGAAACATTTCGGATACTAATATTTTTTATTTTATATAATAAAATTGTAAATAATTTTTTACCTATTGTTTAAACGATGATGCCATTAAATAACAGTAGTAGTCAATATAGTTATACGAAATTTAAAATAATAATTTATTTTAAAATAACATTTTAAAAATTATTTTCTATTGTGTTTAGTAAATCGAGATGATTTAATTTTGTAACTTGCAGAGTAGTAGTTGTATGAATACTGTCTGTGGATCTTTTTTGTAGAAAGAGTTCCTACGAATATTACCTTTGAGAAACAATAGGGTTTAACTTGTTCTTAAGAAATTGCTTTATAGGTTAAAGTACATCAAGTGCCGCTGGCCTCGGATTTACATCTCTTTCATTTTAACTTAAGGGGGAACTCCACCTAGAAAATAGAAAAAATTATAAAAAAATGTAAAAAAATTTTATTTTTATTTTTTATTTTATGGTTTCTCCTGAACATTTTGATATGTAACATGTACCATATCTATTATTATATGTGCTAGATTTTTATAAATCAAGTAAGTGCTGCAAGTGTTTATTCGCTGCCATTTTCGAGAACAAGTAATGCAACATGATTGTTTCACATACAAATGATATTTTATGTACATAAATATATGTATAACAACCCTAGAGAGTGATTATACATTTGGTTTTGTTATGTTGGTCAACCTGGTTACAGTAAATAAACATTGAAATGAAGTAGCGGGTAATAGAAACTAAATAAAATCAGTATGAACTCATTTGATTTATCAGTTGTATTACTGTGATTGTTTTGTTCAAGTGTAACCAGTGATGTGTTTATTGTGCTTTTATATTTTATATTTAGTATAAAACTGAATCTGGATGGATATTACCCTTGTATAGGTAAACTTTGAACTATATTTGAATGTTATAGGTTAGGTAAAAATTATGCCTGCTAATAAAAGGAAAACTGTTGACTCAAGAGTCTCTAAAACATTTAGTAAAAAGGATAAGGCACGCCTAGCCGCTATTGCAAGATGGTCAACAAACCTAGGCCTACAAAATCATGCCACAAACAGTCCTGAATGTTCAGGAGAATCGTCAAATTTGAAACCCGAAGAACCGATTGGTTCCGGGTTAGGCCTAACTCAACAACCAAGCACATCTAGTAACTGTGATTTGCAGCAGACTAGGCCTAATGAGGATAGTGATTTTAAAACTAGACTGTCTGATTTAGAAAAATCACTAAATGTAGGCCTAGTAGAAAATGATATTGAAATGAACCGTGAAAGCTTGTAGTACGGTATTATTGATTTTGGTTGTATAAATAGCCTGATTGGGAATCTAGCCTGTCCTAAATGCAAAGAACTAACCCTATCATCAAAAATCTCATGTAGATTTGGACTAGCCAGTAAAGTTGAAGTAGAGTGTAGTTCATGTAATATAGTCTCCAATTCTTATACATCCAAAAAAATTGATGATAATAATTCTTTTGACGTCAATTCTAGAATGGTAACTCACTTCATATCAAATGGACAAGGATACAGTGCAATGGAGAAACTATGTATAGTGCTAAATATGGAAATTATAAGCAATAATACATTTAGTAAAATTGCAAAAACTTTGTCAAAATCAACAATAGAAGCTGGTCAAATAAATCTGGCCACTGCAAGAGCCCGAGTACGACAAATATACGCTGAACTGGAAAATTGAATAAATGAATAAATGATGAATAAATGAATAAATGATGTTATTCCTTCCACAAAACAACAAAGTTAATATTGAAAAAATGAACATCCTGGAATTAACTGGCCACTTTTACAAGTATTGTATAAACATAAACAAAATAAAATACACTGTTTTGTGTCCAGAGTCCAGTTTCTTAATGTGTTTTCAACAGCCGAGTCGCTCTCTATGGCATCTGTGTCTTAACACTAGTATCTGGCTTATCAATACACTTCTATACCTTACTCACTAGATAAGAAATGGCTTACAATATAAAACAAAGAAACTTTTGCTTCCACAGTAACAATAAAAATAAAAATAAAAACCCGGCAAATATACAGTACACTGATTGAAAATCATTTTTATTAAGAACATAAACATACTCATTTTATTTTATTTAAATTAAAGTTACTGTAAATCAGTGCTAATTTTGAATTTGAAGTTAAATCATAAAACCAATTACACTCTTCCAAAAGATAGTAAAAATGTCTTTAGCTTAAAACTGAAAGAATTTATATTGTTTGCTAACTTTAATTTCGTATGACAATCTATCAAAAAACTTGGGACCAACATATGAAAAAAGAATGTTTAAATGCAGACTTATTCACTTTAGGAATTCGGAAAATTCGATTTTCTATACTTCTGGTCTCATATGTTAGATCAGTAGTTCCCAAATTGCCACTTCTGAGATAAAAAGCCCTTAATACCTTAAAGATAAATAAATTCTGCAAAGGCAATATTTTAAGTCGACAAAAAAAGTGGGAAAGAACTGTCTCTCCTCTGTTTGTACAAAATAATTCTCATAAAATGGTTCTGAACTACTCGTAACTTCTCTATCAAGTACTTATATGTTCCCCCCCCAACAAATAATACCGTATTCTATTCTTGAATTAACCAGAGCGAAATATAAAGTTCTTAACAAATCTTGATCGCAAAAATTCTTTAAAAAATAAAACTTTCTGATTGTTGAATTAAGTTTTGGTTTTTAAAGTTGTAATGTGATTTTCCCATGTTAATTTCTTGTCAAAAATTACTCCTAAGTATTTAAAATGGTCTTCTTTTTTTAATTATCTTACAATTACAGTCAATTTCTCCACAATTTAAAGCATGATACTTAAGGTCTTGGTCAAAAATAAAATCATTAAAGTTAAAATTTACATACTGTGTTTTTTCAACATTTACCTGCATTTTATTTAAAATGTACACTAATTTTTTAATATTAATAAATCTTCTAAAATTTGATTTTTTCAGCACTTGCAAATTTTTATTTGAATATAACAAAGCAATATCGTCAGCAAAAGCACTAAACCTTCCCATTAAAATTTATTTCTAACAAATCATTTATAAAAATAAGGAAAAGTTGTAGATGAGATTACACTTCCCTGCGGTACCCCAGATGAAACCGGAAGTGGTGCACTGACCCGGACTGACAGACACGTACCCGCTGCTCCCTGCCCGTGATGAAACCACGGAACCAACTCAAGGGCTACGCCCCGTACTCCCCGCCGCCTCCAATTTCAATAGCAAAATCTCATGGTCAACTAAGTCAAACGCCTTTTTAAAATCAATAAACAGACCAGTTGATTTTTTCCCTTGATTTAAGCTAGAATAAATCATAGTTGTAAAGTTTACAAGAGCATTTTCAGTAGAGATTTACCTTTACGAAAACCAAATTGACTAATACTAAAATAACCTATATTATTTAAATAATTTATTAACCTAATCTTCATTATCTTCTCAAATATTTTTGAAAACACAGAAAGCAGACTAATAGGGCGAAGATCATGTAACTTAATTGATTTATTTTTCTTATATATTGGAACAACTACGCTTGACTTTAGATTGCGAGGAAAAACACCAGTTTGAAAAACTTAAATTTATTATTTTAGTTACAACAGGAGATATTACATGAGAAATGCGCTTAATTTAAAAATGTATTAATATTATCAAAACCTGCTGATTTTTTATTTTTTAATTGTTTAATAATTTCTGAAACTTCATTTTCGTTAGTGGGAAGTATGAAAAAAAAGATGATAACCTTTGCTGTAAAAGAAAAATTATTATCTACATTAACGGATTGATTAGACTGAACTTCAATGAAGTATTGATTTACTATGTCCGCTACAACTTGTGGATCTGATAAAATTTCCCCGCTATCCAGTTCTACTTTTTCAACTGATCCTCTAGAGATGGTTCCACTTAAACTATTTACAATTTTTTTCCACTGAAGTGATGTATCTCCATTAGCTTCATTAATTTTTTTACGATAATAACAATTTTTGGTTGTGCTGATTTCATTTTGTAGATTTTAAACAAAATTTTTTATAGAAAGAAGAAAAATTCGTATCATATGGCCTGGTTTTTATAAATTCTATATAACTTTGTTTTCTTATTTAGCTTATTTAGTAATTTTGTGTTAATCCAGGGCTAATTTTCTTTTTTTTTCTCAAGTTTACTTTTTGTACCCCTAATTTTTTTACAACTATTAATAGTATCGCATAAAATATTTAAAAAATCATTAAAAACATACATTAACATTTTCAGTGATAAAACAACTATCCCAGCTTATATCACTCAATTTTAATACAACTTCATCATAATCAATAATACTAAAATCATGACTAACCACTATGCAATTTACCTGTTGATTACTAGGAACTGTAATTGCTAAACCATAACATACAATGGTCAGTGAGATCAACATCAAAAATGGCACTTTTAAAAATTGTTAAATCACGGTGTCTGACAAAAATATGGTCTATACACGTTTGTGAATTAGCAGTTGATTCTAGTAGGACCATCAATAAGCTGTGCAAAGCCGTTACTACTTAACATACTTAAATAACTATGAACACTTTGTGTATTTTCTAATGTATTTAAATTAATATCTCCAATTAAAACGGTACTGTTAGAAATTAATGTTAGTTTGTTTGTAAATTTTTCCAATAAGATCATTCTCAGAAAAATTGTGTAGTCTATATATACATAAGAGGTTAAAAAATAAATTATCAAGTTTTTATTTTTAAAAGTAAAGCATCAGCAGTCGTTTAGATTTAAAAAAAATTACCACACAAATATATCATTGGACACATAGCAAATTACACCTCCGGACTTTATAATTTATTATTACAACAATGGAAAGTTATTATATCCAGGAATATTATACAAACCAACCTCATCACTGGCTGCCAATCCAAATTTCACTCAGAACAATAAAATTAATTTTTATTTTTAATTTGGCTGAAAACCAATAAAAAATTATTGAAATTTTGCCTAATAACTTCTTATATTTGCACAAATTAAATTTTGACTAAAACTATTTTGAATAGTAAAAAAATTATTAAAAAGAATTTTGTTGTTGCATTTAGAATAACATTATTTTGACTGAATTGATTAATTTAATAATTCCATGAAAAAAATGTACATGTACTCAATCATTGCACAACTAAAAATTACTGATCAAAAAGAACTTACTTAATTTATTTAAGTTTGTCCAAGTCTTCATACGTAACTATCTTCTTGACAGGTCGCCCTTCAGCTTTCCTTGCGAAAAACTTGCCATCTCGAGACCAGACAAACTGTAATAGGCCTAACGACTACGATGGGCCTATAGACATAGCAGTATCATTTGATGGCACATGGAACAAGAGAGGCCACACCTCAAATTATGGTGTTGGTTGTGTAATAGAATTACACACAGTTTTAGTTATAGATTACTGTGTTTTATCAAAGTACTGCCATTCATGCGCGTTAGCGGAATCGGATCTTGGCAAAAATTCCCCAGAATTTGACATTTGGTTCTCAGGCCACAAATCTGAATGCAGTATAAACTACAAAGGATCTTCACCAGCAATGGAGGTTGAAGCAGCAGAAAGACTTTGGAAAAGATCTAATGACTATAATTTCAGATATACTACTATTCTCTCTGACGGTGACTCTAAAGCTTGGCAACACATTCAAAATTTGAACGTTTATGGGGACAATGTAACCATAAATAAAGAAGAATGTATAAATCATGTCTCCAAAAGATTAGGAACTGCTTTGAGAAAAGTAGTGAAAGATTGTAGGGTAAAAGAAAATTACTTTGGGGGGAATCAGCTATGGAACTTTGAAAGATGCGACCATAATAAAGCTTCAAAAATACTACAAAAACGCTATTTTAAAAAATAAAGATAATGTAAATGGAATGAAAAAGCAGTATCCTTGCAACACTACATCATTGTGTTTCAACAGATGAAAAGCCCAGACATTACAAGTGTCCCACAGGTACTAACAGTTGGTGTTTTTATAATAGAGCGTTGGCAAATGGCGAGACACCAGGACCTCATAAAGAAAATTTGAAAACTCCTATAACAGAGACTGTACTAAAACACATTGCACCTGTGTATCAAAGACTTGCTTCAGTTGAACTGTTGAATAGATGTTCTAAGTGAAGAATAGAAGTTCGCAACGTATCTAAAAGAGCTGTAGAAACTGCGGTGGCTGCGGCTATTGGAGAATATAACTTTGGTAATACAGCTATAACTACTGTTATGACAATTGCTGGAATGACAATTGGGCATAAAAGTAATGTAATCATGAAAAGAAGAGGTAAGAGAATAATCAGACAAGCAAAATTGAAGAAAACAAAATATTTTCAAGAGTACAGAAAAAAATTGCGTATGATAAAACATTATAGAGAACAAAAAATAAAAGAAGGAGAAGGTTTAACTTATGGAGCTGGTGAAGTTTAGATGAGAAAGCAAGGATCCTAAGTAATATAAGTATGTTTATAGCTCATTTTACCACTGTTATAAGTAAAAATAAACTTTAAAACTCTATTATTCAGAATTTGTTATTTTCACTGTTTTCGCAGCTAGGTGCGGACATAACTCAAGTTAGGTTATAGCTAGAGCCATAATTTTTTTTTATTTTGAAGCTTATAAAATGGTCTGCAAACTGTAGCATTGGTTTTATAAAATAATGTATGAAAGAGTTTTTATTTTGTTTCCTTACGTAAAAATAAAGTGTTCAACAATAAAATATATTTAAAAAAATATAAACAATGAACAGTGTCATATCTGATCAAACCCATGCTACACTTTGCAAACAATAGTATAATCATAAAAAAAAAAAAAAATAGGTTCTACCTATAACGTAACTTGAGATATATCTGCACCAATGAAATAAGTTTTCCGCAATAAACCACCCCTAACCCTAAGGGGGGGTTGCAAAAATGTTAATGTATGGTATTAAAAGTTTTGTTTTTTGATGCTCTTTCAAACTGCATTAATAAAAAAAATATTACCACTGCAAATAAAAGTCATTTTTTAGGTGGAGTTCCCCCTTAAACATTTTCATTCAGGTATTTTTAATACACAAGTGAAATGTTATTTTTAAAACACCACGGTAGTGTGATCGATATTTAACGTATGTTTCCAGTCTCTTGTATATCCTAAAGAATTTGGTGTCATTTTTTGCCCTGTCGTTATATGCACTTATATGTCAACTTACTATGCTCGTTATATGCTTATTAAGTAAAATTGATGAATTAATGTTATTACTGAATGATCGGTATTGTTAAGCTACTATCATATTATCTAAAATATTTTGTACAGTCTCATAAGAGTTGACATATGCAAACACCTGCGTGTTATTCTCTCAAATAAATATTGCAATATTTTTAGGAAGCTAGAAAGTAAACAAGTAAAATAGTGAGAAATATATTCTAATGACCTTTATCATGTTTACTATCTTTTCAACAGTTCCAATTTGCAGTTCTTCTAATAAAATATCAGTGTTTTCCTAAAATACTGTGAACATTTCAAATAATCGGATAAATAAATAAATATATATATATATATATATATATATATATATATATAATATATATATATTATATATATATATATATATATATATACAGGGTGGTTATAAATTATTGTACACATTTTAAGATTGAATAAATAAATAACCAATCAACTTAAAAACATGGAAATTGTTTTATTAAATAGCAAATTTAAAACAGTTTTATTACCAATGAAGGACAAAAATATTTATCTGTAACATAATATTATACCATGTAAAATATGAATATATTTTCATTTTATTCATAAAAATAGAATATTAGTTGAATAAAGTTAATTTATTATAATACGAATTATAGTTTGATTCACGAAAACAATAACATAACCAAACTTTTAGACTGATGTTCATATGATAAATAGACTTACTTATTCTTACCTGAAGTATGTATCTAATCTTCTTCCATTAAATCAGAATCAATGTCAGAATCGTCAAAAATACTATCTACACCAATAAAACTATCTTCATCTAATACATCAATGATCGCAACGTCGTTCAAGCTGCGAGAAGCCATGATTGCGACATCGACTGCCGGCTGCAACGAACGTCACGTCAGCGGCACGTAAACAACGCGACCGAAGTTGCTTTGTCATTAAGCTCATATAATACATCTTACGCTTTCTAGCGGTGAATTGTGTTACTAAAAACCCAAATAACATTGTAGAGTAGGCAAAACCCGTTTAAATACGGACAATGTAATATAATACCAATTGAAATGACAACCACGTAAAACTACGGGATTAGCATTCTTCGGAAGTTTCGCCGTTCCGTAAAATTACGGGATTAGCACTCTAAGTGTTAACAGCTGGTGTGGAAAGATCCATTGTTGACCAGCTGACTATGTCACAACACAAGTCATTAAGAAGAATCATACCTTAAACCCACAGTTTAAGTGACATTTTTACTTTCTTTTTATAACTACTTTTTATAATTATTGTAATGTGTACAATTATTAATTTTCAGTCATTATATAAAACTGTTTTAAATTTACAATTTAATAAAACAATTCCCATGTTTTTAAGTTGATTGGTTATTTATTTATTCAATCCTAAAATGTGTACAATAATTTATAACCACCCTGTATATCTTTATTTTAAGTAAAAACAATGAGAACATATTTCTCAACTTAAGAGCTTACTATATATTCACCAGTTTAAGGTTGACTAATATGAAGAGTAGATTTCTTTCTAGGTTACTTCTAAGGCGTTTTCTTATCACGCCTTGCTGTTTTTCAAGCACTGTTTTGTTGAATGTAATTGTATGCTTGCGATTGGAAATATAACCGGTTCTTCCGTATATTACGATTACTCAATATTACTAGTTTTGTCTTCCAACGAAGACGGGTTCTTAGCTAGAGGGATTTCGAAGTAACCTTGCGTTCGCATTGTAATCGATTCCTCCACTGGTCTAGTACAAGGTAGTGCCACGTCACACCATGGTTCACTGAGGTTGCGTGAGAGTTTTAAGTCCTGCAGATATTTAATCCTTCAAGAAAAGGGAAACTGTGCCGGCCTACGGGAGTTTTATAAATACGAACAGGCAAATCCCACGGGTGTTCATACAGCTTGATATAAACACTTATTTTCTGTTAAGAATTCTTTTTCTTGTAAGCAAACAGGAAGAACTTGTGATTTATGGTTTATAATCCTGTCTGTACTCTAAGTGTACAGAAAGAATCAGTTTATAATAATTTGTATTAAATTGTAAAGTATTTTGTTAAGAATATTTAATCCGTCCATACATATTTTCTACAAAGTTTAAGGATTACTAAGAGAACTATTTAATTGCATGTGACTTAGAAACATCTTTTAGGCGTCTTAGAGTAGTGTAAATGTTGAAAATAATATTAAATTAGTGTATATTAGCTGACTAAGATATAAAATTCATAACATATTGCGTTAATTTGTTTAAAATCAATCATTCTTAAAAACTGAATTGTACATATTTGATGAGAAATAAGGACTATATCTTTTAATTTATTCAATTAGTTGATGAGATTACCACCATAGCTCTCTTCCAATTTACATTAGATTAGAAATGGCCTATAAAATTATACAGTTATAGAAAAAACTTATTAGATTTCATTTTGGCCTTTAAATATATACTTTAGCTTAGTAATTAAAATGTAAACTACGAAAACCTTTTTAAAAATTCTATACTTCAATTAATGCCATCTTTCCGGTATTCTGTAGTGTGCTAAATATTAACAGTGAGTTCTAAGTAGTGGACAATAACTGACTAATAATAATAATATCACCTAAGTTATATTTGCTAGTAATATGTAGTATTTCATATAACTGAAAACATTTTATAAAACAAACAATAGTTTACCTTATTTTGTTTGGTACTCTCATAGTACATGAAACCAAAATCAGATTATATAATTATATAGATAATGCTGTTAAGAATCAACTACTCCTTGACTTTTTTATTAAAAACATTAAGAAATGAACATATAATTAGCTTTAAATTTCTAAAACGTGTAAAATAATTATTGTATCATATTTCTTTGATTCTAACTGTTTGTTATCACCAATGATTTTTTGGTTAATAGTTTTAATTTTAACTATATTCACATATCTCGGTGTTGTCAGAACAAAGAAAAAATGTTTTTTAAATATGAGTAAATGACTTATTTGCCTTTTTCCAGGTGTAGAATTTTAGTTTTTCGAAACAATATATCATAGGGTTTTATTCTACTCTTGGCAAACCCAGCCTTCAGATAATTTATAACCAATAGCTAAACTTTAAAGATGTAAATAAAAAGCTCTCACCTCTAAGTTCGAATGCCACAAGAAAAACGAGATTGCGCATATACCTTATTGTTCCTTTAAATAGCTTTACAGAACTTTAAATAATAAAATTCAAAAAGTAGCAGTTTTTGTACGGAATGTGTCGTCAATCGTACTCAATATTATGGATATTATATATTGTTATTTTTGAGAAATCAAAGTAAAAAAGTCAATAGACCAAACTGAATATATACTACACAAATCTTTTCTCGTAAGGTAGCTTTTATACAGCTGAGCAGATGTTTGTGAGATTTAAATGAGCTTCAGTTTATTACATTAATATTTAAATGCCCATATTTAATGAAATCAGCAAATAAATTTGTTTGGAGAGAATGATTTTAAGTATAAACTTAATATATGGATTACGGTTGGTAATGCAAATGTTATTAGAATGAACAAAGTGTAAAATATTATGTATAGTTTTTCAGCAAAACCTGTAGAATAAGAAAGTAAGAATTACAATCAACCGATGTTTCATTAGTTTAAAAAACGCATTTTTTCCTATTTAGAACAGCATATTACTATCATATTACCAAACACACCCCCAAAATATAAAAAATAAAGACAAAATAATTTTGTGAACACAAATTTTAATATTGACAATTTTTGGAAACAACTGGAAATAAAATATAAAATCCCACTTGAAATCCTTAAACATGTACCAAAGTTGCCATTTACTTAAAAAAATGCTTTTTACAACAACAAAATGGCAGAATGTGGATAAGTTAATAGAACCATTTGTATATTATATTATTATGTAAAAAAATTTCAATTATGGACGTTATATAATCTTGCGGGAGACGCCGACTTAACCTCGCGTAGTGCGATGGCAGTAGTTTTAGGGTTTAAAAATGTTATCAAGCTTTGTTAATAATCTTTACTTTTATAATTCTTAATTCAGTTTCAAATAATTCGATAATCCTAGTATAAATATATTACAATCTAGATCATTTGGGCAGGAATCCAGTTCAATCAACTAATAAAATACTTAACATCAAGGATATAATAATTGTATAAATTTTCACTGGAACTCACTCATCATACCAATGGTTACCATTAGTGGTGGTTCGGAAGTTACCTTTAGCCGTTTTCTCCAAAGTTAAGTGTTAGAGAGGGCTTCTAGTAACCGTAGTCTGGTAACATAAGATTTTACTTATTTTAATTAATTTACATGCTTACTCTCTTTATTTACTGTACTTACTTTATACGCGTGAAAGATACATGATAAATATAAGGTGCTAATATTTATATACATTTATAATATATATAAGGTGCTAATAAAAATTCAACATTAAATGTGTAGTTCATTTCTTACGTACATTCTAAGTAAATTGTGAATAAAAAAGTAATTTAAAGTTTATAATCCTCTTTTACCGATTGTATTAAATAATAATTCTGGGGTAACTGGATTACCGGTGGAAGGAGTAGGCCCAGATGAATGATAAGGACTGGACTGTACAAAAGAGGCTGCTATCGGCGAGGCGCGCATCGCAGATGACCTTGTTTGATAACGGAATATTGAGAGGTGGGGTGAAGTAGACGTACCGTACCTCCGTGTCAGATAATCGTAAGTGATTGTAACGAGTAGAGTTAATAGTGCTTAGAGTAAATATTTTTGCTAATCGTCATCGAACCTGCGGGTAAGTGAACTTTTAACTGGAGTCCAGTCTTAGTTATTTTTGAATAATTTTTGAGAAAGAAATATTGTAACAATTAAATTTAATAAGAATTTAGGAACTTGTCCTTTTGATCGGTGCAATATAAAACTTGTTGGTGCAGTGAACTTATGTATATAAAATGTTATGTTAAAATAATAAAAGGGTTTCGTGGTTGTTACTGATGCTTTCTGCAATATTTTTTTATTTATTAAATCTCTAACCCTGAAGAATTTTTTTATTTATTATATCTCTGAACACTGAAGAATACTTTTAAAGTAAAGTAAAGAAAATTAGTAACAAATATAATTGAATTTTGGAGGTAATTAAAGTGAAGAATAGCCAGATCAGATTAGAGTGTGAATGTTTGAATTTTGAAAATTGAATAAAAGACTAGCTGTAAGAACTTTGTACATTTTTGGGAGTGAAGAATATATTACAAGTTAGAATTTAAAAGTCATCAAGAAGTTTTTGTTTTAATTTTAATTCGAGTAATTATTTTTAAGAAGAAGTGTTATTTTAGTTTGAACTTTATTTATTTAAGAACATTTTATTTTATTTTTAAACCTTCACAAAAGTTTTAAATTTCAAAGCTAACCCGTTTTACTGGCACACTCTGTCAATCTATAAAAAGCCTTTTAAATGGGTACATTTTTACACGAAATTTTATAAAATTCTACTTTTACACTATAGCTACCAGGCGGTGTGGCACAGTACACTAGCAAGTACAGCACACTGAGCTCTTAAATTCTGGCAGCCGACATGTTCATCTATGGATCCCCATGTCGTTATAACTTATTTTATTTGCCTTGCATTGAAAATTTTGCATTTCAAGAAAGGCTGATTGCCTCTTAAGGCTTGTCACGCCTATTTCCATGGGTCACTGGCCTATGTGAAGATCTTATCATATAGAAGAAGGAGGAGAATCAACAAATACAAGGCCGATGACACTGAAAATAACTGATGTCACGCAAGGACTTTGAACGTGTGCTAACTCTAGATTAGTTCCAGTCTTAAATCTGTGACCGTGCGGCAAAAAGCTCAAGCAGTGATCATATTTTTTTATAATTTTCGATACATAGTAGTGAAGCTTAATGCACAGTTTGTCTGTAAGCCAGTTCGTATTTAAGATGTGGACATAAAACAGATACGGACAGTGAAACAGATATACATACAGACAGAGAGACATATAGACATACAGACAGAAACAAGAATGAACTAATTCGGTTATAGCAGTTTTCCCAGTGCGAAGTTTCATCGATGTTAATGTGGTGGGGAAATAATTATACTGTATTTGCCACTTTAAAGTTTTACACACATATACCACACTATGCGCCAGTGGTTTAAATTAGAAACCGTAAAACCCATAGGTATCAACAGTATATTGTTCATTACATTTAATATAAGTATAGACTATCGACAAAATTTACAAGTAATTTAGTATATATATTGTATGTTCATAAGTTAACTGTGGAAGAGGACCAATTCTTCTAACTTTTCCTGTAAAGGTAAATAGTACATTCATTCTTTAGTAGTGAGAGCTACAAATTAGCAATAGGTAAACATTTCTACATAAATATAAGACTCATCTTAATTTGGGAAATATAATTACATTTTTAATAAAATTTTACTCATATTTTAGATAATCAAGAGTGGTTGAATACTGTAATTGAAACTTCTAATAGCTTTATTTAATACAAGTTGTTTCTTGATAAAAAGAGAGAGTCCATTTGCTAAATTCCTTTACGTCCTGTGCGGATATGGTCAAAGACCTCTTTAATCCCGAAGGCGAGTATATAACAGCATATTATTTTTAATTATTCGTAGTTTACCTTTTTGTATTTGAACAATAAAAATGCTACTGCGGAAACTTGCTTAATAATAATAAAACTATAATTAGTTAAAGTACAGGGAAGTAATCAATGTCCACTATGCAATAAGTATGGAGAGGTAATTAAGCTAGTGCGACAACCCTACTAGTGTTAGGGCAGTAGTTAGAATATTGCAGACTGGTCATGAAAACAATTATAGCCTTCAGTTTATCAGTCTTATACACGAAATGATAATAAATAGAAACATATGAAACATATAATACAAAAGTGTGGGTAATAATATTGTTGTAATATCCATAAAAACAACAAAGGACATGTAATTAAATGTTTTTTGGTAAATTATAAAGTTTTTTTACGGAAGTTGTTGAACTCACGCCACGTTGGTTTGGAGGAGCCCACCCAAAACAAGTGCGACTAGGCTAAAAGCTTGATAAGGACCAGGCGTCTTTTCGTAGTTCAGAATAATAAGTAAGGTCATTAGACACGCAGGACGTGGAAAATCTACACCGGGATTCATCCAGTACTATGGCAAAGACCAGGATCGAAACAAGGACTTAAAGATGAGAATTAATTTACTTGTTTACAATTCAAAGTATTTGACTAACTATTCTTCTTACCCAAAGTAGTGTAAATCTAAGATTTTAGCGATTATTAATTACATAAGAAAACATTGAAACAGTTTCTATGTAGTTATTAACAGAATTTTAATCTCGAGTAGGTGCAGCTGCCGCTGGATGTAGAACCCAGCCATCCTCAGGTTGGCAAAGGTGGCCGTGAGGAGCGCATCGTCCGCGTACAGGGAGAGCTGAACTCTCGGAGCGACCGGAAAGTCGTTTGTGTACCACAGGTACAGGTTTGGGCCGAGGACTGATCCCTGTGGCACACTAGATGTTACTGTGCGGGTCGTGGAGGTGGATCGGGCAATGCTGACGGAGAAGAAGGTCCGGAGGTGGAGATAGCTGCGGGGCAGCCGGAAAATCCTGCCAGGTATTGGAGACGATGACAGCTTGATGAGCAGTCCCTCGTGCCACACCTTGTCTAAGGCTTTGCTCACGTCTATCAGGACCGAAGTGGAGTGGTGCTTCCTTCCTACAGCTCCGGTGATGTTGTTCAGGACTCTGCGAAGCTGAAGGGTGGTGGAGTGGCCGGTGTGGAAGCCGAATTGTTCTGTCCTGATAGACGTGAAGAACTCCTCAGGGAATCTCGCCAAGACGATCTTCTCCAGAATCTTGGAGAGCACAGGCAGGAGGGAGATCGGCTCGGCCTGTGGTTCTCCGGGAAGAGAGGGTCCTTGCCGGGCTTGGGTATCATGATCACCTTGGCATCCTTCCAGGTGGTCGGGAAGTGAGCCAGGCGTAGGCATGAGTTGAAGATGCAGGTGATCGTGACGATCACCCAAGCCGGCAGGTTCTTCAATGCTGGAGTTCCTAAGGAGTCCGGGCCAGGGGCCTTCTTCGGGCGAAGGCGGCGAATGTGGTCTTGCACTTCAAGTGTAGTCACAGTGGGCAGTAGGTCGTTTTCGTCAGGTTGGTATTCCTCCAGGAAGTTTTCAATCATTTCGCACGTGTCCTCGTCGTAGACATCCGCGTGTGGGAAGAATTGGTATTCCATGGTGTCGGCGAAGGCCTCTGCTCGATCTCCAGGGGAGTAGACAATACCACGCTGTCCATGAAGTGGTCGGTTTGTCTTCTTCTCCCCTCGAAGTGCCCTGGATATTTTCCAGATGCCGCCGACACTACCGTCAGCTTGATGTTCCACAAAGTCATCCCATGCAGCCGCTCTGTGTTTGGCCAGGAGACGAGAGCAATTCCTTGCCTGGCGGTTGAAGGTCTGCTTGGCGTGGGGACATCGGGACTGCTGATACTCCCTTCGCAGTCTGCGACGAAGGCGAATCTCCTCTCTCAACCCCTCGGGTAGAAGTGGAGTGATGTCAGCCCGGGAGAGAGGAGATGACGAGGCCGTCATAGCTTCTTGGAGGATGGAAGTCAAGTCGTGTACTTGTCGTTTTAGCTGGTCCGGTGACTCGGCAGGAGTTGGTAGTGGTCGATGTCTGTCAGCAAGGAGGTTTGCAAAGTGGTGCCAGTTGATCTTGGTGGGTCGAGTAGGGCGATATGATGGCGCTCCGTCGTCCGAGAGGTCGAAGACAACTGGCACGTGGTCTGACGAAAGATCAGACACTGCAAAACACCTCGATGTGTCCGTCCAGCGAGCCAGCTAGACCGATGTCCAGTATGTCCGGGAGGTGACGTCCATTGTGAATGTAGTGCGTGGGCTCCTCAGGTGTCAGTAGTTGGATGTGGAGTCGGTTGTCCAGGAGACGGTGGAGACTTCTGCCTGTTGGAGTTGGTGTTCCGGCATCCCCAGTCCAGATGCTTTGCATTGAGGTCCCCAGCAACAATTGCAGGGGAACCAGGACGCAGCAGGGCATCAAGGCAGCGAGTTTGCAGAGTGTTTCTAGGTGGATTGTAGACGAAGGTAATCTCCAGTTCGGCTCCGCTGTAGTGGATGGCAATCCGGGTGATCTCAGCTCCTGGGGCAGGGACTGCTGCCAGGAGACGATGGGTCACTCGCTGATGCACCATGATCGCCGAGCCTCCGCCGGGTTGGTTGTTCTGCAGCTGCCTATCGGTGCGGTATATCTGGTAATTGGGCATATTGAAGCGATCTGTAGCCCTGAAGTGAGTCTCCTGTAGAAGAGCGACGTCCACATCCATTTCAGTTAGTAGCTGACCGAGTTCCAGCCGCTTGTTTTCCAGCCCGTCGGCGTTCTAGCTGACACAATATATTATATAATATATTACATATATTATATCTGCTAATTATTTTAAAACTTATAAGGAGAAATACTTCCTACATTATATGTATATGAGACATTTTTCTGTCTATGTGCAGTACAATAAATATTTACCTTGAGTTGAAACAGTTTATGCTAGATGTTTATGTATAAGACTACTAACTGAATTATGTTTATTTATTATATTTAATATTTTGTTTAAACTGTCATGAACATTTTTGGGAGGAATATGTTCTGTAATGTTCAAATGATTCAATTAGTTACTCACTTTAACAACAGATGTCTCTCTCACACTATAATAAAATAAGATATAGTCAATTAAAGTGATAAACTAATATAAATACCTTATTAGATTTCAATGTCACTTTCAAAATTCAACTTTCTACAAGTAGAATGATGAATTCGATGTGATGAAATATGCCTCAGCAAAAAATGAGAGAGCACTATGCAGAATTAAACCACTACCAAAGTGATTTTATTCAACATTTTGGTTAAAAATAAGAGTTGAATAACATTAGTAATAAATCTCCAGAACTAGCCACAGAATTAATTTTTTTTGGTTATTAGTTACTCTAAGTCGGCATTTAGGATCGATAGTTTTTAAGCGATTTTAGGTGTACGATTACTTGAATTTAAAAACTTGTACATGCAACGAGTAAATTTATAAGCAAAATTGTCAGCGAAACGGTGAGAGAACTGTGGAATGTGTTGCAACCAACTCACATGCCTGTACCTACGATATACACGTTCCTGCAAACTAGTCGAGAGTTTTTAAAACTTTGGAATTCCCCAAATTGTATAGGATGCATAGATGTAAAGCAGGTCAGAATTATCTGCACTCCACACGCTGGGACAATGTTTCACAACTAAAAAAAGTTTTATTCAATAACTTTACAAGGTGAATGTGACGCTCGATATCGATTTGCTATGACGAAGTTGGAGGATTTAGAAAGCGAACGATGGAGTAGTAACATTTGCATCTTCAGATATGCGACTTAAAGTTTAAAAGTAACAAGTTAAATATTCGAAATGAATGTTACTTACAAGGGACACAAGTCAAAGTGCCTATGGTTTTTTTCTTGGTGACGAGGCTTATACTCTATCCCTTTATTCATTAACACCCTACCCATGTGACAATCTAACAATCGAAAAGATACCATACAATTATAGGAACTCACGAGGAAGAAAAAGTATTGAGTGCACATTTGGAAATCTGCATTCCAAATGGAGAATACTCTCAAAGAGTATTGAAACTAAACATGAAACTGATGATAACATAAGGCTGTCCGTGTTCTTCAAAACACAATAATTGATAAAGAAGGTTTTGAAAGACATTTAAATGAGATAATACCTGGTGACAACGCTCGTGTAGCTCCCCAACAGGTACGAAGACGAAGAGGCCGACAACCAACTGCAGCAGTAATTTTGCGTGATACATTTAAGGCATACTTTCAGGAAAATCCTATTACATTTTGGCAAGGCAATGAGCAATAATGTTATGTTTTTGAGTTTATGATTATAAATAAAGCTGTCTCTTACCTGAGCAGCTGTTTTCTTTAATTATTTTCTTCCAGAGACGGTCAAGAATATACCGATTATGGAGTTCAGGTAACTGTTGGTCCCAAACAGAACGGCGTTCGCGAACTGATATAATAAAACTTTCGGTGTCCATAATATAAACTCCGTGTGTTGTGTGTTCGACCAACGAGCCTCGATCAAAAGAAATCGGGGAAGAATATAAGAGCGAAGAGAGTAGCGTGTTGACGAAGGAAACCAGTACCGTTCTACTATGCTCTACTATGCGCTACACTCTAGCCTCACTGCTCCACTATATTTTTACCCTTAGAATTGGCTCCTGAAAACTGGAGTCTGTATCAGTCGGAAAGGATGCAAAAAATATTTGGCAACGGAGACGTTAAAACCGAATTCCGAGTCTGTTTAAGACCAGAGACACCTACAGAAGAGTTCTGACTGGTTTCCTAATTGCCAAACAAACTCTAGTGAAGTAGTGTCTGGCATATGAAGACAACTTCGGTAAGTTTGGCAGTCCTATACTACTATGTAAGATTATAACCTCTCGAGCGTTTTATCTTCTCTCCTACTCATAATGTCTTTTAATTTAGTCTTGTTTGTAATTGTGCGCATGACATCTCCTATACTAGTTTAAAAGAAGTTTAAAAGAAGCGGTTAGCTGACTTGGCTTTTAACACCTGCACTCCAACACAACTAATTTTCCACATGATACGCTTTTACAAGGCTACAATCAAGTTAAGATCCTATGTATAGCATTCAGCTCCAGTTCACCTTTATTTAGTGTAGCGTCATTAATCTCATGCAAAGTATTCGTTTTGATCTTTTTCTTCGCTGAATATTTTTTTCTCTCTTTAGTGTAACATTCCAGAAGTCTGTCAGATTTCAGAGGCTTCACTTACTGTAACTACAGCTAAACTCAACAACTTCATGTGTAGAAAACTTTATTGCTCCACAACGCTTTGAAACTATGTCTAAAACATTTTACGGCACCTAATTCTGTATCTAATGAGACAATAAGAATACCTCTTCACCTATATTGCACTCTGTTTTGTAGTCCATGAGTCTTAGATGTGCAAATGACGCCAAGAGTTCGTTTTAAGCTTCTTAACTGCAAAATGGATTTGGATCTCTAGACGTACATTACTCCAGATTCCAGGGGTCAACCAGACTCTGCACTTAGAGGAAGGTGAACTGGAACTAAACTCAGCATCCACATTTAATACAATAATTATTTTTTCATTTAACAATATAAAATCTGCCAACATATACTATGGAATTAGCCAAATATTGCCATGAGCTCAGATACTTCGCAAGAGATAAAAAGGCTAATAATTATTCTAAGAAAGGTGTGGTTACCCGATAATTTCATAAAGGATTAATTTCATATATAAGAAATAAGCTATACATTCCAAGAATTGGATTAAAATTTTATTCTAAAAACATTTTCCATCATAATGACAAACGATATCTAACTGTTTTGTGGAATCCTATGGTCTTAAAAAGAATAGGAGTTATGCAAAAGAAGGGTTATAACTATCATAAAATGAGGTAATTTTATTCTCTATTCTATTCACCAGAAGCATAATTGTATTACCAATACCGTACATTTATACATTATTGATACATGTAAAAAAGTATTTTAGTGATTAATCGAATTTCCGAACACATAATTTAGATCACATAGCAGGTCGATACCAAGAAGGACATTATCATTATAAAATAAAGTTCAATATCCCTTCCGAGTAATCTAAATTCCGATTATCCAAGAACGCCTTGGTTTGATTGCACTCGTATAATGACTCCTCCATTGTCTTCAGAGCTTGAAAATCGCAATGTCAAAACTGTCCAATATCAAATCTGTAAGTTTCTAGACATCCATTGTACAGCTGATGTCTGACGTAATCACATAGCTCAGTTTCTTCACATTGCCTCATGTTCATCTTCATGTTCTGGTTTATTACAACCGCAAAAAACACTATCTCGCAGTAAAATGACAGTAAGTCAAAAATAAACAAAGTATTATTATTGAGTGTCACTACAACTTTGCAGTAACTGAAAATACTTGACATAGGAACAATACTATTTACAATTTAAATGCTTGTTATACTACGAGTAGATATAACGTCATTTTTACGTAATGTCTTCCTGAACTTCACAAATAAATTGCCGTATTGGGCGCTATGTCCTTCAAATGTATAAAAAAATGTAATAAGTATTAAAGACTGTTTATTTTCCATTAAACCAAGTAATTAGAATTTGGTCACAAATCTAACAGAACATTATTTTTTTGTTATTACCGTTAGTCGTTTATCATGGGTTCAACAGCACAACCAGTATGGTTTATGAAATTAAGCTATTTCTCCCTTATTTGTATTTCTACGAGTTTTTCAAGTGTTACAACTCTCTGATTTGATCTCTCAAAAAAATCTACCTTTGGATTCAACCTTTGTTTAAAGTTTGTTATTGACGATGGATGGTTTCTAAGGATAACAGGATTCAGGTAATTTGACATCGTTATATGTTACCAAATGTATAAAACAACGTTTCGAGGATTGAAATCTATCCTCTTCGTCCGTTGAGGGCGTTATTAATACATATAAAAATAAAGAAGAAAGGAACGGAAAATGGATTCTAAGATACCCGAAAGCTGCTTGGAATGCGGTCTAGGTGTTTTCACTGCATATAATGCCATTCCCGAGCACCAGTACGACAATCACAATCACACATCTCACCAACACACGCTGAAGTAAGACACTAACACGAATTTCGATATCGGATCTTTAATCGGCACCGCGTAGTGTCATCTGAGACGATGAAACTGTAAGACGATGGTTAGGAGTGGGAAGAGATAAAGGCAAGTCGCTTCCGGCTCTGTTTTGGTCCTAGACCCATAACACTAAGGTCTAGGACAGCTAGATATTATCGGTAGGAATAATATAGTTATGGATAATATAGATATTATCTATAATTATAATCGGATTAATGATACTCAATAAGAGTACTTTTCCCCATACTAACAAGCATTATCAGATGTATGAAAAGTGAATATTACAATATCGTGTGTGTTCACTGTACACAATAGAAACTCCGGAACTACTTGCTGCTTTGCTGCTGACAGTGCAATACGGAAGTTCCCTCTGGCAAACTTTAACGTACTTCTGTTTGCAGCTTAATAGATCCACTTTGTTATATGCTAAGCTAAAACTGTAACTACAACAAAAGAATGACTCTTTTAAACTTAATTATGACTAAACTGCGTAAACATGAGTAAGCTTGAACTATATTCAGATCGATATACGAGTAGTCCGATATATTAAGATTTAGCTGCTTTTTATTTTTAGTGTTCGAATCTAATGTATTCTGGTATTTGGTGTAAAGTAATAATAGTCAAATGATTACCGTGGATTAGAGTTAACAATTTTATAACAATGGTATCTAAGTTAAATAATTTACGTAACCACAATTTAAAAATATATTTTTAACTTAAATCCATAATTATCCACACTAATTTCAGTACAACAATCGGTCCTTTTGGTGTCTATAGTTATAAGCTGCTTCATTTAATTAAACATGATAAAAAAGTGAATAAATGAATATCCTAAAAAGCTGTTTCTATTTAATTGTTAATGTTTTACTTACGGACATATGTAAATATAAGCTACAAGAATAACCAATTCTGAAACAGATCTAGTAACAAACATTCAAAAAACTACTTTTACGTTATTTAATAGTTTAAACCTTATTTTAAAACAACAATGATGTGGCTCAAATTAAGTTATAGCATATTAAAATTATTGTATACTTATGTGTATACATGCACCATTATCCAACTTTTGCTTCTCGTATTTAATATAAGCTTCATGCAAAATGTTAAGTCTATAGATAAGTTCTTTTTAAACCTGAGTTCTTCTTGATAAGTTCTATTTTAATCGTTGATAATTCTTTTCCACCATTATCTTTAAACTAATATCGTACTGTTAGTAACAACAGCTTAGTATAGTCCTGAAAAATATTATTTTTCAAATAAGAGAATATTGTAAAACAAAACCATCCCCTCCCATAATATCATCCTATTAGCGCCATCATGCTAAACCCCTGACTGCGGGCATTCGAGTGATTAACGTCTAAGCTGTACATACTAGTATACGTATTGATTAGTACGGGTGATATACACTATTGTGTATGTAATATCAGTTTGTTTACGTATTTCATATTGCTTGAAAATTATAAGTAAAGAAGTAAATAATTAAGAAATCTTCTTCGATATAATTATTAATTATATCTACCAAAATTAATAAATTATGAAAAAAAGCTTGTTGAAAATTGGTTGTGGAGAAATGATCCTTATTTAAGTATTAAAGATTAATTACATACATAAACCAAGGTTGGCTTAATTACACCATTTAATGCTTAAGAATGCTGGTTATAATGATCTGTGGTTTGTTAGATTCTTACCCGCCCCGATTAGTAGAATAGCTTTTAAAATATTGTTGTAGTTTAACTAAAAAAAATCAGGTAAATAGATAAAGGTTTTAAATTTATATTAAGATTGTAAGATCCTGTTAAATTTAATCACCTGTTCTGTCCAAACATTGTTTTTTGACAGCACAGCCACTTCTTAACTTAATTTTAACCACTATTTTCATTTGTTTATATTAAGTAGTGAAAGAATAGAGTAACCTTGATAGTAACAACAATTCTTATTTCTAACTCCTCGTATAAAAATCCGTTTATAAACATTAAAATAAGATATTTGTATCTATCGAGATCAGAGACATATAGGCTGGAAAAAAGTTATTTGGTGTACCCAGTATCGATATTTTACTATTCAGACCTACGTTTAGTCCAGATTCCATGAGTTATGTCTGTGACAATGTCAGATTTAAGACGTTGTACTAAACTGGAGGTAAAATGGAGCTAATCTCAAGAATCACATTGAATCAAACCTTCCCACCACCACAGCTACGTAATGCGATGTGTAAAATATAGGAGTTACCTTATCTTACCATGTGTTCATAAAATGCACCAAGGCTTTAATTTAATTGGCTTAACGCAAGCGAAGCTATTAATTAAGGCAATAATGTGGTCTTTTATATCTACTAGCAGTCTGAAAATATATGAATTCGAGAAACTAGCAATTTTATTCAGATTTAGAAGTGTGTGTCCGGAAACAATGTGACGCGTAACTGGTTTCGCTGACGTCACATGCAAAGACTCAACGGCTTACAGGTGACTTTCAAACCACCACCAATGGCCGGGCAGGCGCGCTGCTTGCAAGAACAGGATCGCTCTCGGTCACTAATCCAAGCAACAGCCACGCTCGATGTAGCTTGATTCGGTTATTTCACGATAACAACCGTACCCGCTACACTGTCACATTGGCTATTATTTTTTCATCTTAAAATTACATATGTCATTACATACTGTCATTTACCTGCTGCCATCATTGTTACCCATAAAGCGAATGTATGTTTGTTCAGTAACACTCATTGAGATCCCAAGGAGAAGTATGCATCATCGTCGGACTCGATTTTTTTTGTATAGAAAGGAGCCTACATACTAAATTTTAAACCCATAGGTTAGATCGTCATCTAGAAATCATGCAGAGAAATAGACAGACACACAGACATTAATGGAAGTTTATAGACCTTCAAGTGATATGCTTTGCTAACGCTCAGTCAAATAATGATGATCCTTAATGAGAGCTTTAGGGATTTGTTGAATAAGCCAAAGCCCTCCACATTTTCTACATCTCCTTTATATATATATATATATATATATATATATATATATATATAAATATATCATATATAAATATATCATATATATATTTACGGAAAAGAGGCACTTGATGGTCCTGTGTTATACAGCAGGTCCATCAAGCCCCCCATTTAAACCTTCATATAACCACATTATGAATTTGTTTTAAGCATACATTTATTTTGTTTATCATGCTTGATAAATGTATGCTAATATTTTTAATATATAAAAACTTTTGTACAATGTTGTAATGAGCGGTCCATTTTGGTCCTTTTTATATACCGCACAACTAAGCGACACATGTTGATCCGCGGGTCGTGTGGTTGGTGGTGGGAGAAAGAGGGGAAGGGATCTGCATCTGCCTTTTGATTGTAGATTATTGAAAGGACCTATACTTGCCTTTCTTTAGTAAAACTGCAAGTCATAAAACATTTAATTTCAAATATTTAATTTAATTTTAAGGTAATCCATAATATTACCTTAGGTGAAAGTAACATAATTTCTTGGATAATCATGAATATTAAAACATAAAATGCTATTGCATCTGATCTGTGGTCTCATTATTACCTACAGAAATTTATTGTACTTGATAATATTAAGCATATATTTCAATAAAATGACATTTTCTAAATCATACGCATTAAGTAGATTTTCAGTTAAAACTATTTTTCCATTTACAATTATAATTAGATATGGTAATGCCCATGTTTTAATGTAAATAAAATTTATTTATGGTATGCATTGTTTTCATAATTCTTTTTTATCAATTTATTTAATGGGTTGCGTTCCTGTAGTGAATTTAATATAAAAGTTTATTGACAGTGGCTGGTTTACACACGGAGAACACTATGCTTCAAGCGTCTCAATTATTGCTGCGTAGTTGTGTAGTCAGCAAATCCGTGTAAGGATTGCATTGAAATATAAAAAATAACATTTTTATTTTGCCAGAAGACACCAATTTTATAGCAATCTTCAAAGTATTTTTTATTTTAAAATATTAAACATCTACATCACATTGTCACCCTAACACACTAAAAGTCTTAGTCTTGCATTACTTTAGCCTATTCTGTGTATAGTTGTATTTTATTTAACAATCATACAATAGTTTTCTTCCTCGAATTACATATTAAATGTCGATGTAAAACCACGGAGTACTAATATAAAGTAACTGAATGTGGGAATAAATATTTTGGTATTACACAATGAGATTGATATTACACATCAGACAGAGATATCTCCATATAGCATAATATAAAATCATAAAAGAGGTAGCTAAGGTCTGTTCACACTCTACATTCACAGATGGTAAAACAAAGTCTTCGTTATATTCTGCATTAAAAGATGGTACATAAAAGCAAATAGATCTTTTTACATTCTAATTATGTATTAAGCATATCGGAGTTAGTTAATAATATATGACAGTGGTCTGAAAAAATTGCTTTCTAAACTTGAAGATGGCAGCCTAAATAAAAAAAGCTACTGAATTTTGTCTGTTGACAGTTACTCAACAAATTTGTAGCTATTTTCGACGCGCCATTTTTATGTAACAGTCCAGTGAGTTGATGTGAGTTTTTTGTGATATGGACAACGATTATCGTGATGCCATTAAATAGTTGTTTGAAAGACAATACGCCTTCTCAAATCAAAAATGAGTTGGATTCTGTGTATGGAAACTCCATAGCTCCAAACTGAAATTTTGGGATGCTTAATTTTAAAATGGCCATAAGATCTTGGAGACGATGAACGTTCGGGACGTCCAAAAACTCAACTAACCGTGAAATCATCAACAAAGTTAACCAAATTGTGCTAGACTACCACCTAATTAAAGTGAGAGATATATCAGAGGTTATATTTCTAAAGAACATGTTTATCACATTTTAAATAAACATTTAGGCATGAAAAAACTGTCCGCGGGTTTAATGTCATGTTTGCTTACGTAAGACCAAAGAAGTTTTAGGATGATTATTTCCAACGCTGTTTAGGCGAAATAATCCAAATGCGCTGATAAATTAATGTAGATAAAACTTGACTACACCTTTATACAGATGGATATTTTACAGATTGAATATTTTATGATCATCATTATAAATTTCTTTGTGTTAGGGAACCGCCCCAAATAAAGAATGGCGTGAATTTACCGATAAAAACATTTCAAAATATATATTATTTTTTAATACATATAAACTTTTTTACATACCTAATCCTTAAGCCGAATAGGACTGTTTTACTCATATGTGCATTGCACTTGATTAGAGGGTCTAGCCAAATAAACCCTCCCTCCAATTCTTTCACATTCATACACACGATAATAACACCTTGCTCAAGTCTTAGTAAAGAATTTTAATTACCTTTTAGTATATTTGTTTAATTTAAATGAATTCCAGATATATCTACCGATTTAAACACTAGATACACAGTAATAACAGCTAAATATGCTCTTATGTGATAATTACCGAAGAGGTTTCCAACGTTGCTTGATTTTGAAACTTCTACGCGACGCCACTGTCACCTTTACCACATTCCGGAGATATCTTTCTTTAAACATTTAGAAATTTAGTAAATATTAGGTAACATTTAGTAAATAGTAAGGTAACAATACTATTTACTGACTCAGACTTCAGGAATAAATTTGTGTTCCTTTCACCAACTAACACTTTACAAATGTGTAGGGTTTATATTAACAACATTAAGAAAACGCCGTTATCTATTTTGTATCCTTACAGTTGCACCAAAGATATATAACTTATAAAGGAGGAATACAAATAATACTCATCTTGTTTAAGAACCACCTAGTTGACTAGATTTTAAAATTAGCTGATGTCCTAGTTCAACATCCCTTAAATTTATTAGATTTTAAATAGGTCAAGGAATTTGTTCTAAATAACGAAAAAGGTTTCCAAAACTATTTTGCTTATTTTAATTTGCATGTGCACATAATGTCTCTGAGAAACTTGGTGAGTAATAACAACCCAACTATATGTCAATATCTCCGAGACAAGATTGACAGTTACATGATTGTTTTAACCACCTAAGAGGGAAACCAATGCTTAATTTGCAGGCCAACTTGGTTGGTGGCATTTTTTTATATCTCGGTGTTTTATTTTCGAAGCTATGAATATCTGTAACACTAATTCAAGTACAGTATCCGGTACTCTTGCTTTACAATCTTAGTTCATTATATCATCATATTTCCGTATATTTTATGTCAGTATTTATATACCCTAATCAGTGTTGTAAGGTCTGTAAGGATGGTTTTGTTTAGAATTAAGGTTGTGAAATATTATAATGTATCGTAAAAGCAAGGGCTGCTGTGAGAGGATTTAAAAATAGGTAAGATTGGCAATACAACACTCTCAAATGAACCAACACATATTTTATTTATGACAGCATCTCATTAAATTGATTAAAATTTTAATTAACAATGGATAACGTCAACCGACATTTTGAGCACAAATTTTAATACCTTAATACTTTGAACACATATTTAGTATTAAATTATTCATTACAATTTATTTTTAATTTAATTTACCGTAACATTTACTAGTAATTTTTGTAGTGTTGCAATAAATATGAGTTCATGGACTAACGTGAGAAAACTTTCTTTTAAAATATCTAAACAATTACATAAATTTACATGACTAAAACATATGAGTGACTTTTCAAAATTGAGAACATTTAAATAAAATATATGAAATAAGAAAATATGAATTTCAGTACTAAACTTTTCATTTGATTTCTACACATTATAATCTTTTCTTTTCATTATATTAGGTACAGGTACCTTGGAATTGTAAATGATTAATGAACCCTGATATATAATAATACGTTTCTACAATTTCTTACATTTTATTGCATTTCACACTAATTAAGCCTAAAAGATATTTTCCCGTACACGAACACAAGCACTGGCACTTCTGAACGTCGCCTTTCGAATCCCGTCCTCGACTTTCTCCTTTCCTTTTTGTTCTTCATTTTTGATATTGTTCTCCCTCCAGCTGTCCATGACCACGCCTATGCCAAATCTCTCCATCATAATTGGTACCAATTTTTCATATCAGCATGGATGTCCCTGACATCATCGCACGGTTTTTAGAAATAAGCATTTCCGCTGCTTCAATAAGAATTTCTGTTTGTTCATCATCGGTGTCTGGGCGGATGTATCCAGTTACATCCGGAGGATGTTTGTCTCGAATTGTAATACAAGACTTCCTTTCCAGCAACTATCTGTACATTGATTCTATGAATTTTGTTACACTAATGATTACTTATGTCTTACAGTGTGGTAAACCTCGCCAGGTAAAAATGAACGCGATGTTTTTCTCGGCGACTTTTTCTCATAGTCAATAGCGTATAGTTTGGTGAAGTTCACTAAATATACGTATACTGCTTTGTAATTCTATTTCCTTTTATGACAAACTCACTGCGCTCGATCGATTTTTCCACTGTATGTTGCCAACTTCTTCCCCGCGGTATGTACCTCTGTAACAAATTTGGTCCCGAGTGCTGCGTAAAAAAAAAGATCCCCTTTAATGGTCATTTGCGCATATAGCATAGCTTTGGAACTTAATAGGGACTATCGTAACTCAGGTAGTAGTGGCCATCGAATGGTAATATAAGAATATCAAAGTTACAATTTTTCTCAATGTGTACTAGGTCATGCATGAAACAGATTAGATCTTGTAGCGTCAACCTCATACATTATAAAGTGGTAAATGGTTGTAAAAGAACTTACTTAGATGTTTTGACTTTTATTTGAACATCAATAAAAAACTTACCTTCTTTATCCGCCCTGTTTTTCTTATAACCAACACTGTGAATTAGGACTTTTAAGGGCTTAATATGATTAGGTACGTCGGATTTAACTTTTTCATTAGTTAAAAAACAAGGAGGGCAGTGAAAAGATTGAGTGAAATATAAAGTATATTAAGTAAGGATAGTTTATATGTGAATGTATTACACTTAAAACTGTCTTTATAAAGAAATTAGTGATTTGGAAAAATGTAACAAGCAAGAATAGAATTTAGGATACAGGAGAAAAGATCGCAAACAATAAACATGTTTATTCACATTGCAAAAGAAATGGGAAAGGCTTATATGGGATTGTTTTCTATTTTTGTAAGTACATACGAGTAAGTGACTTGGCAGAACTTTTATGTGAAAATTATTGATGAATACCAGAATAAAGAAGATTAATGTTTATATATGACATTCAGCAAAGTGTCATCGATGGGACCGGTCTCATCCATGGCACTGTCTTCTGTGAGTGAAGAAGAGGTGGCCCGCATGATACAGGGATTGAAACCAAAAAAATCATGTGACATCAACGGCATGTCTGTGTGGCTGCTCAAACGTTGCTCTAAGCATATTTTGGCTCCACTCACAAATTTGATCAACTTGTCTTTCCCAAAAGACATTTTTCCCTCCCTTCTGAAATCTGCGAAAGTCACAGCCTTTTTAAAAAAGACGATCCTTGCCTTGCAAGCAACTATCGTCCAATTTCAATCCACCCAGTCATGAGCAAAGTTCTTGAAAAGATTTTTCTTGTCAAGATTTGAAAATTGTTCTTGATCGTTTTGAAATCCTCTGTTCCGAACAATTTGGTTTCAGAAAAAACAAATACACAATCGATGCGTTCACAGACCTAATCGATACAGTTGTCGATGGCCTGGAGAGAAGAGAACATGTGCTAAGCATATTTCTAGACCTCTCTAAAGCATTCGAATGTGTACATCACGAAACACTGTTGTACCAGTTGACGACATGTGGTGTTCGAGGTCTGCCGCACGAATGGATCTCGTCTTACCTCAGGGATAGAAGCCAGTGTGTGCAGATTGCGAATACTCTGTCAAGAAAGGTTCAAATGACTTATGGTGTCCCACAGGCAGCAAGAACCTGACAAATTCGCTACCGTGATGGCGGATGATGTTCTAATAGAAGGAACTGGTTCCACCAAGTTCCTGGGAATGCACCTAGATCGAGGGCTGATTTGGGACGATCACATTGACAGCATTTGTTCAAGGGTTTCCTCAGTAATTTATGTTATACGGAACCTTGCAAACTTCTGCTCTTTGTATATACTAAGAACGGCCTACTTTGGATTGGTATATCCACATCTGACATACGGTTTGAGATTGTGGGGCAGCTGTTCTAAATACAAATTCGAACGTGTATTTAGAAGTCATAAGAAAGATGTCCGAATCATTTCAAATTAAACTTCAGAGATTCATGCAAAAACATCTTCAGGGAGCTTGGATTGCTCACTTTGCCCTGTCTCTATATCCTGGAGGTTGTCCTGTACTGCCGATAAAAGTATAACTTGGTTCAAGGCAGGGACGTTCACCAGTATGGGACTAGAGGCAGGGACAACTTCCACGTTCAACAACACATAACTGCAGCATTCGAACGTTCGCCGTCTGAGGTTGGTTTCAAGCTAATCAATAAGTTCCCTGAAGAGATCAAACAATTGAATGACCAAAATAAATTTAAAAACTCGACTAAGATATCTTTTGGTGTCGAGGGTGTTTTACTCAGTGACGAGTTTATGGAGAGCCGCTGGGACGAAATTCAAAACTAACACGATCAATCCTCTGGTTTTGGTGTGGCAGTGGCAGGATTGTCTGGTGAGAATGAAGATGACAGTGAATGATAGAAAAATGTGACTGTGTGCGTGAATGAAGTGTAGACCTTCCTTTTTATTATTTAAATATTTATTTATGACGTTTGTATGCAATTTTGAAATTGTTACCGCAATAAAGTGATACTATTTTTATTATTATTAATATTAAGGTATTTTAACCAAATTATTATAGGTTTCACATTTTCCCTTTGAAATAAAATAGGTTTTGATCGTTTTTCAATGATTATTTTACAAAATGCAAGCGATAATCTGCTCTGTACATTGCTGTACATTGTAATATTTGCTGAGAATTTGAAAATTTGATTTATATTAAAGTACAGATTTGCGATTGTATATTGCATTTGAGTTAAATTTACAATTTATACTTCAATTGAAACAGAGTTTTGAGTTGTTTAAATAACATGTTTTGTCTTAAATCTCGATTGTTATTTATTTACATGTACAATGTGATAAATGCAAGGGACAAGTAACTAGAGTACTGGCATGAGGTTAATATCGTTAAGAATGTGAAACTAGAAAACCGCAATGCCTAGTACTTGATATATACAAAAATATAAATATATTGATAACAAATGCCTTTACAGACAACTTATGACGAGTATGGTTTATAACTATTCCATTCATAATTTTTTACGAATGATTGTGAATTAATAGTGCCTAATGATTGTACAGTGTACTCTGTCTCACACAGTTACTGCGTACAAGGCTAGACAGATCATACACTTATTCTTTTTTAAGGAAGGTACAGATATTCAGATAGACAGACGAGCAAGAAAGCTAGACAGACAGGCATACGCGGTCGCGACAACCAAGTAAACCGATTCGAACAGGAATAGACCATGAGGCGGTCTATAGTAATGACGAGTAAGAAAATTAATTTAACCAAACAAATAGAGCTCATAATTTACTCATTAAAGTAAATTTTATTCGAAATTATTATTCTAATTTAATAAGTGTTCCATACCTTCCATGATTTTTTTATCGTCATTTCCAAGTATAGACCTACTGAATATCTAAAACGCTGCTAAAACTTCAAATCTATGATAATATAGTAGTAACTATAATAGTCGTATTATGACTCATCATTAAATTAAAACATCAAACAAGTAAAGTAGTCTAGCACTTTCTACTAGGTAAGTTATCACAATAAGTAGGCTAAACCCTAACTATAAGGGGTGAACTAATTATCAATTTATTATTCATATGTACGCACATTAATACAAAAATCTGGTCAACTCAATAATTGTTTTAATTTCATGGCAACAATTATGATTTCACATGTCCTTTGCATGACTACGTCTATACCCGGCAGTACTAGTGAATATCATACGGTATGGATACATTATGAGGATGTAAAAGACAGTACAACGCATAAATAACTAATTAAATTAAAATTAACAAACTGAGCCATTCTGAAGCCTAGGTTTAGACAAATTAAAAATGTATTTAATTTTTAAACGATTTAGTTGCCTACCTGGAAAATGAAACGTGTGATGAGTGGTGAAGATGCTGCCAGGCCAGCCGTCTGCTAAGTCATATCTGTAAATACATCATCAATATTATACTTAAAAAACCTTAAATATTAATAATAAAAAGATTCAGCTCCTGTAACCACCTCTAACATTAGATAAACTTTACGTAGATACGTATTGTCCTAGATGTTGCTTTATAATTCAGTCATTAAGTACATACCTAATTTAATAAATAATCGTGACTATTATTATTATTTGATCAAATATTCATAGAATTAAGAACTACGGAAAAAGAGCAATATCCACTGAAAATATAAATTTCGTAAGCTATTAATAATGATTTTGTAAGCTACAATACCGAATAAATCAACAGCAATAGCTTCTAAAACAAAAATCCGCTGATAAGTCAAGGTTTTAGTAAATATGTCCTGACCGTATGTTAATAATGTTTTGTTTTTAATATGTATACATGCATTTGGAATTTAGA